>NC_050174.1:44320376-44620376 GCF_008315115.2 Sander lucioperca
AGTTGAATGGTTTTAATAGCTGAACATATGCAGAAGTTACAGAGAGCCAAAAAACGTACGGAAGAGGGAATAAAAAGAAAAATAAATAAACAAAATGGCCGACAGGAACAACAATAGTTGGAATGCTGCTGAACAGCATTCCCACTAATAAATAAACAAAATGGCCGACAGGAACAACAATAGTTGGAATGCTGCTGAACAGCATTCCCACTAAATAGTTGGAATGCTGCTGAACAGCATTCCCACTAAATAGTTGGAATGCTGCTGAACAGCATTCCCACTAATTATCAGAGAAGTGTTAAAGCTGAAAAGGCTAAATAACTCTGATTTTATTGAAAAAAATTTCAGCAGTCTTCATTACGTTTGAGCCTGTATCCCTCTCGGCCCTTAAAGATATTGTTACACATTTAAAACCTTCAATTTGTCCTACTGATATTGTCCCACCTCATCTTTTTAAAGAGGTGTGGCACACTATTGGACCAAACATCCAAGCAATCAATAATAGCAGTCTAAAGATTTTAGAAAAGGCAGTTCTCGTACAGTTAAAATCTTTTTTAGATCTGCATGTATCCTTGAGGTGTTCCAGTCTGGCTCTAAAACATTGCATAGCAAAGAGTCTGCACTTATAAAAGTTTTTAATGATCTGATCTCAACAGACTCTGGAGATTCTGCAATCCTTATGCTTTTAGATCTCACAGCAGCATTCAAAAGTAAGGGTGATAATTCCCTAAAATGACTGTTAGACTGTTCTTATGACATTAAAGCCTGGATGGCTTTAAACGTTTTACATTTCAATGAAAAGAAAACTGAGGTCATGATATTTAGACCCAGCAGTTCTCTTGGCGCCTCCCAATTGGACTTGGGTCCCCTGACACCCTATGTCAAGTCTATGGTAACTAACCTTGGTGTTAAGATGGACAGTGATTTTCAACTAGAGAAACAGATAAATTCTGTTGTAAAAGCTAGTTTCTTTCAACTCAGGCTGCTTACCAAGCTGAAGCCATTTTTATCTTTCACTGATTTTGAGAGGGTTATACATGCTTTTATCATAACTCGCCTGGATTACTGTAATGCTTGATATGCAGGTGTTAGTCAGGCCTCCCTCTCTAGATTACAAACGGTTCAAAATGCTGCCGCTCGACTCCTTAACGGAACTCGTAAACAAGATCATATTACACCTGTTCTTGCCTCCCTTCATTGGCTACCGGTTTTCTTTAGAATACATTTAAGATTCTGTTCATTCTTAAAGCTCTTTATGGTCAAGCCCCAGCTTATATCGCTGAACTACTGAAGCCGCACACTCCTCTGAGGTCATTAAGGTCTGCTGACTAGCTACTCCTTGTTGTCCCTAGAACGCGGAGATCAAGCATGAATTGCATCTGCACTTACTTTTATTCATTGGCCTTTAAACCTGCTTGAGAGGTGTATTCTGCATTTTCATTTTCCAGTTTGTTACTTGTTTTAAATGTTGGTTTTGTTACTCGTGTGTTTATAATCTGTCCTAAATCATGTCAATGTCCAGCACTTTGGTCAACCTGGTTGTTTTAAATGTGCTTTACAAATAAAGTTGGATAGGATTGGATCCATTATTACAGCTACAGGACCTTGGGAGAACCGGCATTTCAACCTGCGCAGTCCCACGGGTGTGCTCGCGTTCATTATGCGCACTCATCATGCCTAGTTTAATAACTCTGGATTCGGCTACTAGTGAATGTTAAAAATGTTTAAAACATGACATTTTAAACAAGGACCCTTTAAGTGTTCAAGCTGGTAAGTTGATGTACCCCAAAAAAACGTATCCGCTGAAATATAGAAGTTTCTTTCGCCATGCAAAGTCTATGGGAAAAGTCTTTCTGGGCCAGAGGGGTGCAGTTCCACCGTTGGCCGCTAAGCCCATGGTTGCTTTAAGACATGGCGCTGTTTCTTGGGGCTTGGCTCACATGAGCGGTACATTCTGTTCCTGATGCTACTTGTTTTTCTCGAGGCCACTGTGACATTATAATTAAGGTCACAGTGGCCTCGAAGCACAGATGTTTTCGTTTAATTACAACTGATGCGACATAATTACAGCTGAAGTGAAACCAGTGTGTCAGTTTCCTTTGTTCGGGAAATGCTGATGTGCCACGCCCGGAGAACTTTTAACGAACACCTCTATGACTGCACGCAACTGTCCTGCAATGAACACAAAAACACTATCAATCTTAATCTCTTATGGAGATTTTGGTCTATTTATTTCTGTATCACACCTATAACTTTTTGGCATATAATAATCTACAGTATTTACCAGCTATACCAGGGGTGGCCAACCAGTTAGGTATAAAGAGCCACAAAAAAAAACTCACCATAGCAAAAAGCCACACAACACATGCACGTCCACACTACAACAGCAACAGTGTCTTCCAGATCTAATGACAGTCATAATACATAGCAGTTTTCATAGTTTTTTTTCTCACTTAGATTGACTCAGTGGGAAACCTGACAGTCTTTGTTATCCACAATCCTTTTCAGGTCTTGCTTGAACTCGGTTGTGGCCACTCGAAGCAACTCTCTCACTCATTTGTCACTAAAGGGGCTTTCAAACAATCGGATTCAGCAGTGAAAGGGTTAACGAGGAAGGTGATCTGTGGCCGCTGTTTTTCCTCAGGTTGCAGAATCTGTCCTCAAAACTCTGCTGCATTATTTTCCATTTTAAAATAATTGGCAGTATTGGCAGATGCATTCAAATGTGTTTTTTTTTTTACTTATCTGAAATACTGTATGTTTCATAAAAGTTAAAAACAACAATCAACCAATGACACAGCCCCCAGCCACACAGTAAGAGCCTCACAGGAGCAGGCAAAGAGCCGCATACGGCCAAGAGCCACAGGTTCGCCACCCCTGAGCTATACTATAAGTGTCTGTTGATGCCATAGAAAATCTAAAGCACCACCTAAACATGTCAAACAGCAACTAAATTATACAGTATGTTGTACATAGCAGAGTGTCTTTAACTGGAGCCTGGAGGCTTTTAAGTGCTTCAACTGAGAGCTGAGGCACTTTAACTACTGAAAAGCTGCTAACTGGTTTGTTGTTCCTCACATGTAGAGCATGTGCCAACAAGTCCAGCCGCCCAAGCTCTGCCTCCAGTTCCTTATGCAAATACAGCTTTGATCATAGCTAACTGATACACACACAGTGTCAAAAACCACACCGGAATTTCACCCAGTAGACCGCTCTCTCTTTTAAAGGTGATCTACTATATAGCATTTTCAGGTTCGTACTTGCATTTTGTGTTTGTATTAGAACATGTTTACATGCTTTAATGTTCAAAAAACACTTTAGTTTTCTCATACTGCCCATGGCTGCTGCACCTGTATTCACCTATTCACCCTCTGTTTGAGATGCTCTGTTGGAGCACCTGTCTCTTTAAGCAGTTAAAGGGTAGCTAGCGTTTTTTTTTTCAACCTGGACCCTATTTATCTATGTTTTTGTGTCTAAGTGACTGATGGGACCAACAATCTTTGACATTGGTCCAGTATTAAGCAAGGTCGCTGCAGTCGGCAGTGGCAAAACAAGCTACAATGTAAGTTATAGGGGAATTGTAAAGCTTGTATTTACCTTCACAAAAGTGCTCATTTTGCCACTGACAGGCTCAGATTAATATTCTAAGTGTCTGACAAATTATGGAAAGAATTTCTAAGGAGGTCGACATTTCTGTTAAAGAGTAAGATCCTTTTTTTAAACATAAAAACATCCGCAAAATCACGTTCGCTAAACCCACCAGACTCCATGTAAATGAACAGTAATTTTAACATCATAAAATACACTTCATTCAAACTCGACAGAAACAAAATAAAACTATTAAAAGCCGTTTTGTGTCGTCTTTCCACTTTTCCAAGCACCACAACTCTAGTTTTGGTTGAAGTAAACGCATACTTTACCAATTTACATGTGAAAATACGTTTGCTCTATACACGCTAAAATATTGCTTTTTTAATTGGAGTCTGGTGGGTTTAGCGCTAGCGACTTCAGGTCATAAAGCACCCAGACAATTTATTTGCAGTCACACTTTTATACATATCATTCCGTAAAACACTGTTGAAAAAACCACCACATTACATTAGTTTAGTTACACCTTGTTTGAAATTGAAAAATCTTATTCTATCATTTTCTCATTGTCAACAACCCCCATACAAATATCCAACATCAATACATTGATCCAACTAAGTATTGGCTGCAAAATAGACCTAATGGAACCCATTAATGAGTATGAGTTAGGAAATGTAACTTCTATGCCGCATCAATATAGAATTGTTCCAGCTCCGCACATTAACCAAGTGAAGGACAGCAACACCCTCCATCCTAGTAATGTTCCTACACAACAGGCAGTGAAGGTTGAACCTAGAACAGACCAGACCTATGCTAAAGGGAGAGAGAGCGATGGTTGGATCAGGAGAGGAGGAATAAATGATCGCAACCATCCACCAGCTCCCCACCACAGCACCCCATTAGCAGGTAACACACATGATGAGGTGGTGGGTGTGGGTGTGTGTAATGATTGGGTCATGTGTAAATGTGTGGATGTTACGGGAGAGAGAGAAGCATCTGTATACAGGGGGATGTATGACTGCTGCAGTACTATTTATTGTTTATTTTAATTTATTATTTTATAACATTACATTATATATATTGCGTGCTAATGCACATTTTAATGCACTTTTTAAGCCAGAGGCCATAGAGAGTGCACTCTTTAAGAGACTTGACAGGTTCCCCGCGATACATAATAAAGATTCCCAGAAATTGAGAGAGCTGGGGGATCTGTTGATGGAGGTTCTTTCTGCCAAGGCTGAGGGAGATCTACCGGACCTAGCCTTCCTGGATACCTCACGTGGCGTCAAACCCATTGCACAAACGTTACCCTACAACTTGCAAGAGAAATGGATAAATGAAGGCACGCGGTACAAACAACAAAACAGAGTACCGTTTCCACTATTTCCCTTTTTTGTGGACTTTGTCTGCCACCAAGCAACCACTAGCAATGACCCTAGCTTCGATCTCACCATGTTCAACACGGCCCTGTCCAAATCAGACAGGCCTGCCCCAAGCAAAGCAATCAGAAAGCACCTATTCCAGTCCATACAACTGAAGTGTCTTCCCCCTACAATGTCGAAAGGACGGAAAAGAAGACTGAGGAGCCTGACAGGCAGGAAGCCTCACCCTCTGCAAAGATATCGCAGTTCCAGAGGGAAATCTCTTGAAGACCGAACAGGATATGTTTCAGATGTTGCGTGTCAACATCACATCTTGCCAGAAACTGCAAGGTCAGTGTGAAATGCCTATGCTCATAGAATCTGGAGTTACAATATGTAACTATCGTTCTATTTCGTATAGGCTTCGCCCTCTAAGAGCTGTTGCTATTGGGTTAAGGGCGAGGCTGATGTAGTCAATGCCACCTGTGACACACAAGCAGATAGCATAGACTAGCTCCTCTTCCTTCTCACACTGTACAGTTTTAATTTTTTTTATGTAACACAATTATATTTTAGTTTGCTTAAAAACCTGATAGGCTATCTCCATGACTGGCCTGCTTAATGTTGTGAGGCCCTGTGGCATGGATTCTGAAGGTGCTCCATAATTAAGATTAAAATCATCATTAATTAATGCAAAGCACATTCCTCACTGGCACTCTGGTGCAAGAGGATGGAGATGAAGCCATACCAGATCTAATAGCGCATTACATGCTCTTAAGTGCGGATAAGGCGTGGCTGCTGATAACGCTCTAGTGGAGTGTGCCCGGATGCCACTCCCTTTACACTAAAAGCGTGGGTGATAACCACAACCGGTGAGACTGCCGCTGTTTCAAAAGAGCCGCGTGAGTGTTACATAGTGAACGAGCCGCCTGATGTCTGCCGTGCGTAAAACATACTGATATAACGCACACACTGGGCAGACTCAGTGAGACGCTTATATTTGAAGAAACCATCAAGTTAATACATTCTTGGCCGAAAAATAGTTCATTTTGACTTTCGGCATGAATGAAGGATTTGGCTGTAAAGTAGCCGCGCTCTCTAATAGAAAAGCAGGACGGTGAGACCGACAGCGCGCATAAGTCACTCACTCTTCCTAGCCGACGTCAAGGCTGTGACCCCGGAGCACTGGGATTAAATCACATTAAGGTGCTAGAGAATGCACAACAGGTTTCTGTTGTCTGATCCCCTTCAAGAAATGCTTCACTAAGGGATGTACAAAACCCCATCTCTCTCCACAGTCCTTATGGCATATCGAAAAAGGTTATAGGTTAACATGAGAGGCAGAGGACACAAGGTAGTGTCCGAGCCTTTCCCTACACACCAGCGCTGGAAAGCGGACCGCCGTCAAGCGTACCACGCTGAATGAATAAGGCCGCTAGTCATTCTGTGACTTAAAGGAGAACTATGCAGTTTTTTTTAGCTTAATTTACCTTAACTGAACAGCTTCAGAGTCATTGGAATGGTTATATGACTTTTTTTCGGGTTGAATGGTGGCCGTCTCGCTTCCCCCTAGCGCCTGTGAGCGGAAAAAACACCCTTGCAACTTTGGGCCAGCGGGCTCAGCGTCAGAAAGTATCGCGTGATATCAGGTCTTGTAATGTAAGGAATTGCTTTACCGCACTGCACACATACACGCCGTCATCCAGGAACCGGCTAGCTATAAGAACAAGGTAGCGATGGAGTGTTTCACACTATCGTCATGGCTGAGCCAGCAAAAAAGAAGCAGAAAGCTAGGAAAGCATTGTCGGAGGAAAAGAGAAAGAGGAAACAGCAGACTGACCGAGCGAGGAGTCAGACACGAGTACAACATCGGACCTGCGCTTTCAGAATGGCGAGAACTAAGACAAACAGAAGGCTGCAAATCCGATGCTGACCTGGCGTTCTTGCTGTTGCACTTGTAAGTATCTTTGGGATAAACTCAGTTTAATCTTTGTATTTCTTGTTATTGTGACCTCAGGATGTTTGCTATTGTCTGTAAAGGTTTTTATTATGATCGCTGTCTGTTACAGGCTTACTACATGTGTTCGCCGGCTTTTTTGAAAACAAATGCACATGACCAGAGGGAGAAGATGGGAGGGGGGAGAGTCGCCAACGAGTTTTTACAACAGTGTTGCCAAATATCTATTCCGAAGCTCTAGGGGAAGCTCTATAGAGAAACCTGCGAGCAAAAAGCGAGAAAACAGCAAAGAAATTGCCAAAACTGCATAGCGCCCCTTTAAGATCCATGTATACACATACAGCATATTGGCTCACACAGTGGGCTCTGCTGTTACAGATCAACATACTAGATTTAACCACAGGGTGGAGCTGTTGCCTAGGTAGCGCAACGAGACACCCTAACCCAGGGTCTCAAACTCCCGGCCCGCGGGCCACTTCCGGCCCAGGTCCGGCCCAATTCCGGCCCGCGACTTGATGTCAAAGTAATAATGTAATTCGGACATTGAGGATATTTTTTTATTTTTTTTACACCCACAATAATTAAGATAACAAAATGTTTAGATAATAAAAAACATTTAATTTTAGATAATAAAGAAAACGATTTCATTAAAAAACACTTATTTTGAAAATGCAAAATAATTGCAAACGAAGTGCGCAGGTGTAGAACAACACGAAGTTCACGACACGAAGATGACGACGAGGAGGGAAAGTATGTCGCTTTCAAAACCTAAGAGAAAGGTGAATAGCGAGCATAGACAGTTTCAAGAAAGATGGACATCACAATATGTTTTTGTTGAGTTCGTTGGAAATGCGATCTGCCTCTATGTAAAGAGAAAGTCGCTGTTTTTAAGGAATACAATCTCAGGCGTCCATTATTTGACTAAACACGGCTAGCATGATGAGAAATACAAGGGAAATGATGACAGGAGACAACGACCTGAGCAGCTACAAAAAGGACTACTATCCCTAAGGACGCTGATGCTGCAGTTGAAGCAAGCTATGTGGTCAGTGAATTGATTGCCAAAGCGGGAAAACCATTCACCGAAGGGCAGTTTGTGAAGGACTGTATGTTGCGAGTTGCTGATATTCTCTGTCGCGAAAAGAGGAGCTTATTCAACAACGTTTCTCTATCAGCAAACACTGTGGCCGAGCAGATTAATGGACTGTCAGGTAACATCTATGAACAGTGTTAGGGCTGCCGTCGGCATCCTCATGTGTGTGTTTAATATGTGTGTTTAATTGAGTGATTTGTGAGATGCAAAGCAGGCTGTGCCATCCCGTGCTGCAGATAGGATGGATAATGGAAGTCCTGCCCAGTTCCTGGAGGAGGAAGCTGATTGGTGCGGCATGCTACCGGCCAATTGAGGACGGCTGCCTCCAGTTTAAAAAGCCTGATGGATTGCAGCTGAGGGCAGCGAGTTCCTCGGGGTCGCGGGAGGAGGACGACGATGGCTGCTTCTGGAGGAAAGGAGCGTAGACGTTTGTCTGTTGACCGTGAGCTTCAGGCGGTTGGCAACAACTGGACTGTGAATGGACAGGGTTTAGGAAGCGACGGATCAGGAAGTGAGGATGGGGAGATGGATGTTGGACGCGGGAATGTGGAAGAGTGGAAAGTAGTTAAAAAAACCCGCAAAAATAAGGATAGGGATAAGTTGGATGATAGTGACAGTGATAAGGGACCAACTATGGTGAAAAGGAGTGAAGATGAGTTCAAGGTATTTATCAAACTGTGGCAAGAGGGGACTACTTTTGATAAGTGGAGTCCAATCCTACTAACCAAAGCTCTACATAAAGATATTGGGGAGGTAAGGAGTGCTAAAAAATTGAGAAATTGTTCTTTACTGGTAATATGTAGAAATGTGGAACAACAACAGAAAGCAATAAAGATAAATAAACTAAATGGATAGCGAGTGAAGTGTTCAATGGCGTTTGACAAGAAGCTTGTTAGGGGTGTAATCTCAGGGATCCCTCTAAGTGAGTCAGTGGATTCAGTGAAAGAAGGAATCAACAATGTTAAAGTCAGGGAAGCAAAATGACTAAAGACAAGATGGAATGGAAATATGTGTGACAGTCTTTCAGTCTTGTTAACTTTTGAGGAAGAGAAACTCCCAGAAAGAGTCTTAATTAGCTACATGAGTTATGATGTCAGGGTTTACATCCCTCCACCACTGCGGTGTTTTAAATGCCAAAGATATGGGCATGTAGCTGCAATATGCAAGGGAAAAAAAAGATGTAGCAAATGCAGAACCAAAATGTTGTAATTGTGGAGGAGAACATAGCGCAGCATATGGTGAATGTGAGACTAACAAAAGAATGCAGGAGGTACAGCGAGTTAAAGTAGTCCAAGGTGTTTCCTTTGCAGAGGCAACTAAGAAAGTCCCAAAAGGAGTGCCGATAGAGGCAATAAAGACTAGGACTGAAGTTGGGGGAATGTGCAAAGTGTGATAAATTGAAAGAAGAGACATTGATTGTGAGTAAAGGGGATTTTGTGCTCTTCATGGCTGAGATAATCAATTGTTCGGCACAGATCAGTAGTAGAACTGAAAGAATTAAAATAATTGTTAAGTCTGCTGAAAAATACTTGGATGCAAAGGGAATGCCTTGGGAAAGAGTAAGAGACATTCTTAATGATGAAGCACAACAATCTCAGACATGGGTTGGGGATACATAATGGTTTTAATTATACTCCAGTGGAATGCTAGGAGTTTAATTGCAAACGGTCAAGAATTCAAGAAATATGTTGACAGTTTCAAAGAAAAACCTAATATAATTTGTGTACAGGAAACATGGCTAGTGCCTAGGTTGGATTTTGTAATAAAGGGGTATAATTCTATAAGAAGGGATAGGGAAATAGGTAAAGGAGGAGGAGTTTTAATTTTTATATAAAGAGGACTTCAGTATAGAGAGATAAAGACAGGGTATGACTTGGAGTACATAGTTACAGAAGTAAGGTCAAGTGAGGATAAGGTGACAATTATAAACTTTTATAATCCATGCAGACAAATGGAGATGAGACATCTGGAGGACATTTGGAAGGATTTGACAGGGAGAATTGTTTGGTGTGGGGATTTTAATGCACATAGTACGTTATGGGGAGAGAGGGATGGTGTTAATGGAAATGTAATTGAAGAATTTATGGAAGAGAAAGAGTTGGTATGCTTGAATGATGGTTCTGGTACCAGAACAGACGTGGCAAGGGGTACAGAGACAGCAATAGATCTTACTATTGTCACAAAAACAGTTGCAGTTAAATGTACTTGGGAGGTATTGAGGGAAAATACAGTAGGAAGTGATCACTATCCTATTAGAATTCAGATAGGAGTGGAATTAAGAAAGGAACATGAAGTAAGAGAAGAGAGATGGATTTTAGATAAAGCAGATTGGGATAAGTATAGAGAAGTTAGTGATGAATTTTGATATCTATTGATAATACTCATGATATCGAGAAATTATGTTGTGAAATTAGCAGTGGTATAATTGTTGCTGTAGGAGTTTCTATTCCAAAAACTAAGCCTAAGACATTAAATAAAATAGTACCATGGTGGTCGAAAGACTGTAAGGAAGTAATAAAACATAGAAATAGAGCATTTAAAGAGTTAAAGAGAACACATAATTTTCAGAATTTAGTTCGATATAAAAGATCTCAGGCAATAGTCAGAAAAACAATAAGACAAGCAAAAAAAGTTCACTGGAAACAGTTCTGTGATTCTATTGGTCGAACTACTCCAGTGGAGAGAATTGGATATCCAATGCTGATTGAGGGGCAAAGACCTATCACTAGTAGTAAGGAAAAAGCAGAGGTTATGGCAAAAACATTAGCCAAAGTGCACAGCACAGGAAATTTACATCATGAAGAAAAGAGAGGTAGAGAAGAAACAGTTAAAACATATCAGTATGTGTTTGACAGTGAGGATAGTGGAGGAGGTGTATTGGATGTATTATTTACAAAGTCTGAACTCAATAAGGCATTAAGGAAATTAGGTAAGTCTTCTCCAGGGAAAGATAAAATCTGTTATTCCATGTTGGAGAACTTAAGTGATAAGGGGAAGGATGTGTTGTTAAGTTTATATAATAAAGTATGGATAAATAGTTGCATTCCTAGAACCTGGAAGGAATCTATAATCATTCCTATTAGAAAACCTGGGAAAGATCCTCAAATAGCGAATAACTATCGGCCGATTGCTTTAACGTCTCAGATGGGGAAAACTATGGAGAGGATGATAAATGACAGGCTTACATATTGGATGGAACATAAAGGCTTAATGCAAAATTATCAAAGTGGTTTCAGGAAAGGTAGAGGTACCATGGATCCCATTGTATACCTAGAAGATACAATAATGAAGGCTCAGGTGAATGAAGAATCTGTAGTGGCAGTATTTTTTGATATTGAAAAGGCATATGATATGTTGTGGAAAGATGGTATGATGATTAAGTTAAGACTATTGGGAATAAAGAGAAGGATGTTCCAGTGGATAAAAGAGTTTTTATCTGACAGAACAATTCAAGTTAAAATGAATGGGGAACTAAGTAAGAGCTACAGTGTGGAAAATGGTGTCCCACAAGGGAGCATTATCAGTCCACTATTATTTTCAATAATGATTGATGATATTTTTAAGGATATACAAAATTCAGTTGGGGTAGCATTGTTTGCAGATGATGGAGCAATGTGGAAAAAGGGAAGAAATATGGATTTTGTAATGGATAAGATGCAGCAAGCAGTAAACAAAGTCCAAGAATGGGCTGTTCAATGGGGATTTAGGTTCTCTATAGACAAAACAAAGACTTTATTCTTCTCTAGGAAGAAAATAAGTATGAATATGAAAATAAAATTATCTGGCGCAGAATTAGAAAGAGTGGAATTCTTCAAATATTTGGGTATTTGGTTTGACAAAAAACTGACTTGGACTATGCATATTCAAAAAATTATAGATAAATGCAAGAGAGTGTTGAATGTGATGAGATGTTTGCATGGAGTAGAATGGGTTTGAAATCCATTTATACAGGGCTGATGAGATCGGTATTTGATTATGGGTGTATAGTGTATTGGTCAGCTGCTAAAACATCATTAAAGAAGTTAGAGGTAATTCAAAATCAAGGTTTGAGGCTATGCTGTGGGGCAATTAAGACCACTCCAGTGGCAGCAGTTCAGGTAGAGATGGGGGAGATGCCTCTTCATCTTAGAAGAGACCAGTTGTCTCTTGTATACTGGGCGAATTTGAGGGGTCACAGTCAGTTCTATGGCAATGTCAAGAAAGAGAGAATGACCTAATTAAAAGTTTTGGATGAACAATAAGGCAGAAGGTAATAATGATGGGAATCAGTGCACTGAAAATAAGCCCTTCAGTGGTTTATCCAGTTGTTCCTCTTGGCTTTTGTCAGAGGTTCCAGTTGACTTAGGTCTATTGGAGGAAAAGGAGGTTAATGAAGTGGATCATTACAGGGTACAGAGATACATTTCAAGGAAATATAAAGAAGGAGTCATTATATATACTGATGCATCTAAGAAGACGGATGCGAAAATGGGAATTGCTTATGTTATCCCTCACTTAGACATTGAATCTGCTAAAAGAATTAATGATGATTTAGCTGTATACATAGCAGAACTGTTAGCAATATGGATGGCCTTGATGTGGGTAGAGAGTAATAGACCTAAGCAAGCTGTGATTGCCTCAGACTCCAGCTCAGCTTTGATAAGCCTTAAGTTTCTTCACTCTGAGTCTAGACAGGACATAGTGTATGAAATAATGCAACTAGCTAACAATCTGATTAAGTCAGGTATTAGTACTACATTTATATGGGTACCAGCTCATATAGGTGTAGGAGGTAATGAATTGGCAGATAAGTGTGCGAAGAAAGCAGCAGAGCTGGATATTAAATATAGTAAAGCTGAAGTCAAAAGTATAATCAAAGCTAAAACAAATGAAAAATGGCAGTTTTTGTGGGATAATGAACAGTCTGGGAGACACCTGTATAGAATTCAAGGAAAAGTGGGGAAGAGCAGGAATACATCCAGAAGTAAGCAAGAAGAAGATGTGGTGTCCAGAATGAGGCTAGGACATACATGATTAAATGGAACATTATTTATAATGAAAAGCATGTTGATGGAATGTGTGAATATTGCAATAGTCAAGAGACCATAGAGCATGTAATTATGTATTGTCCTAAATACCATCAAGCCAGACAAAGATTGATTTCACAACTTGGTGAAATCCAGATGACATTAAATTTACATGATATACTGCAAAAAGGATCTGGAGAAATTTGTTTTCATTTTTGAAGATAACTGGGTTATTAAAAAGGATTTAAGAAAGTGTAGGTTGACCTCTTGATCCACACTCCAGTCCAGATGGTGGCGGTAATGCTCCAAAAAGCTGGTTGCCAACCGCCATTCAAAAACACAAGAAGAAGAAGAAGAAGAAGAAGAAGAAGAAGAAGAAGAAGAAGAAGAAGAAGAAGAAGAAGAAGAAGAAGCTGAGGGCAGCTGCCATACCAGATTTGTTTGAAGAAATGTTTGAGAGTGTGAGGAAGTGGGCCAAGGTTGAGATTTAAAAACTGATATCCTTCTTGCATTTAACAGGTTTGTGTTGTATTAGTCACATTAGTTCAGGGGTGCTGTGAGTATTGTGTTTTGTGTTTTACCAAGTATTTAAGTTAGAGAGGAGTTGTGTTTAACCTTTTGTTTTCTTGTAGGTGTAGTGATAGTCTTCCTTTTGAGGATCTCTTTTTGTTATTTTCTGTTTTTGATTTCCACAGCACCCATCGGCCCATTTTTCCTTTTTGTAAGCTCTTTTGTTCTGTTTTGCCTGATTCTAAAATAAATATCCTTTCAAATACCAAATAAACCTGGTTTTATGTTTATGTCCTGATACCCTTAGCTACGGGACGTAACAACAGTTACAGGACAGAGCCCGCAGTTTAATTGCGTACTCTGTTGCGCTTGATGAAAGTACTGACAAAATGGACAATGCTCAGCTAGCAATTTTCGTCAGGGGTGTTGATGACAAGTTTGAAGTGACAGAAGAGTTACTGAGTTTGTGTCCAATGTATGGCCGTACCACAGCAAAATACATATTTCAGCAGCTGTGCGGTGCGACTGAGCAGCTTGGTGTGCCGTGGAACAGACTGGTGGGCATTACCCCTGATGGAGCACCTTCTATGACGGGCAAGAAAAACAGACTGGTAGCTAGGCCTGCACGATTCGGGGAAAAATATGAATCACGATTTTTTAGCTTAGAATTGATATCACGATTCTCTGCCACGATTTTTTTCTCACGAAGTGTAATGTTTATTGCACACATGAACCATCCATCCATCTTCTTCCGCTTATCCGGTAACGGGTCGCGGGGGTAGCAGCTCCAGCAGGGGACCCCAAACTTCCCTTTCCCGAGCCACATTAACCAGCTCCGACTGGGGGATCCCGAGGCGTTCCCAGGCCAGGTTGGAGATATAATCCCTCCACCTAGTCCTGGGTCTTCCCCGAGGCCTCCTCCCAGCTGGACGTGCCTGGAACACCTCCCTAGGGAGGCGCCCAGGGGGCATCCTTACCAGATGCCCGAACCACCTCAACTGGCTCCTTTCGACGCGAAAGAGCAGCGGCTCTACTCCGAGCTCCTCACGGATGACTGAGCTTCTCACCCTATCTCTAAGGGAGACGCCAGCCACCCTCCTGAGGAAACCCATTTCGGCCGCTTGTACCCTGGATCTCGTTCTTTCGGTCATGACCCAGCCTTCATGACCATAGGTGAGGGTAGGAACGAAAACTGACCGGTAGATTGAGAGCTTTGCCTTCTGGCTCAGCACTCTTTTCATCACAACGGTGCGATAAATTGAGTGTAATACCGCACCCGCTGCGCCGATTCTCCGACCAATCTCCCGCTTCATTGTCCCCTCACTCGCGAACAATACCCCAAGGTACTTGAACTCCTTCACTTGGGGTAAAGACTCATTCCCTACCTGGAGAAGGCACTCCATCGGTTTCCTGCTGAGAACCATGGCCTCAGATTTAGAGGTGCTGATCCTCATCCCAGCCGCTTCACACTCGGCTGCGAACCGATCCAGTGAGTGCTGAAGGTCACAGGCCGATGATGCCATCAGGACCACATCATCCGCAAAAAGCAGCGATGAAAAATTTCTCCCACACCCGCTGCTTTGCCTCTTTCACGGCAGAGGCTGCAGCCCTTCGGGCCCTTCGGTACCTTGCAACTGCCTCCGGAGTCCTCTGGGATAACATATCCCGGAAAGACTCCTTCTTCAGTCGGACGGCTTCCCTGCCCACCGGTGTCCACCACGGTGTTCGTGGGTTACCGCCCCTTGAGGCACCTAAGACCCTAAGACCACAGCTCCCCGCCGCAGCTTCAGCAATGGAAACTTTGAACATTGTCCACTCGGGTTCAATGCCCCCAGCCTCCACAGGGATGCACGAAAAGCTCCGCCGGAGGTGTGAGTTGAAAGTCTGTCGGACAGGGCCCTCCTCCAGACGTTCCCAATTTACCCGCACTACCCGTTTGGGCTTACCAGGTCGTAGGGAGGCGACCCTCTCGTCCACCGGGGTAAACTCCAACGTAGCGGCGCTCAGCCGGGGGCTTGTGAGTATCCCCACACCCGCCCGGCGCCTCACACCCTGGGCAACTCCGGAGAAGAAAAGAGTCCAACCCCTATCCAGGAGTATGGTTCCAGAACCGAGACTGTGCGTAGAGGTAAGCCCCACCAGATCCAACTGGTAGCGCTCCACCTCCCGCACAAGTTCCGGCTCCTTCCCCCACAGAGAGGTGACGTTCCACGTCCCCAGAGCCAGCGTCTGCTGCCCGGGTCTGGTCCGTCGAGGCCCCTGACCTTCACTGCCACCCATGTGGCAGCGCACCCGACCCCAGCGGTTCCTCCCACAGGTGGTGGGCCCATGGGTTGGAGAGAGAGGTGCCACGTAGCTTTTTCGGGCTGTGCCCGGCCGGGCTCCGTGGCAAACCCGGCCACCAGGCGCTCACTGACGGGCCCTCCATCTGGGCCTGGCTCCAGACGGGGGCCCCGGGCTTCCTCCGGGCAGGGTCACTCCATCTCTACCTCGTTTTTTCATAGGGTTTTTGAACCATTCTTTGTCTGGCCCCTCCCCTGAGACCACTTTGCCTTGGGAGACCCTACCAGGAGCACAAAGCTCCAGACAACACAGCCCTCAGGTTCATAGGGACACACAAACCTCTCCACCACGATAAGGTGATGGTTCCAGGAGAGGACACATGAACCATGACAAAACAAAACAAATTGGCAGTACCAAACATGGATTGGACATTGCAGCGCTTGGGAGCACTTTAAAACCTATTTTATACAGTCTATGTTTAAAACTCACAGCGTTTGTGATGCAGTCGGCTCGTAAAATTAAATGAGAATCGAAGTCATTAAAAAAAAAAAAAAATCAAAGTTATTTAAAAATTAAATTGTGAACAGAGTGAATCGAGAACGCGATTTTATAACGATTAATCGTGCAGGTCTACTGGTAGCGCTGGTACAGAGAAAGTTAGAGGAAGAAGATGCTGAGCCAGCTATTGCTCTGCACTGCATTATACATCAACATCAACTGTGGGGCAAATGCTTGCATTTTGAACATGTGATGTCTGTCGTCCTGAAATGTGTTAATTATATCAGGTCCAGAGGTTTACAACACCGCCAGTTACGGGCCTTTTTAGAGGAAATTGAGGCATTGTACGGTGATGTGCTGTACTTTACTGAGGTGCGCTGGCTAAGCAGGGGAAATGTGTTGAAGAGATTTTTTTGAGTTAAGAGCTGAAGTGAAGAGATTCATGGAAAAATGGCAGGCTGGATATTCCAGAGCTTGATGATCCAAAATGAATAATGGATTTGGCATTCCTTGTGGACATAACACAATAACTAAACATCCTGAACCTAAAGCTGCAGGGCCCTGGTCAGCTCATCACAACAGCCTATGAGAGTGTGAAAGCTTTCTCCACAAAACTGAGATTGTGGAAAACTCAACTGTCTGCAGCAAACCTCTGTCATTTCGCTGCATGCAGATCTTTGGTGGAAGAGGGCACAGCTTTCAGTAGTGATGAATATGTCTCTGCTATTGCAAACCTGCAGTGAGAGTTTGATGAACGTTTTGCTGACTTTAAGGTACACCGTGACACCTTTCAGCTATTTGCAGACCCCTTCTCAGCTGATGTGGAGAGTGTCCCTAGCATTTTGCAAAATTAACTTAATGACGTGCAGTGCGACAGTGAACTAAAAGCTAAATTCAGAGGCACAGGGAAAAGCAGACAAGATTGGAATGTTTCTGAGAGAGCTGCTTCCATCATTCCCAGAGCTGTCCAGAGTTTTCAGTCATGTACTTTTAATATGTACTTTTTGGAAGTACATATGTGTGTGAGAAATTGTTCTCAACAATGAACTTTACCAAAAGCAGGTACAGATCAAGGCTTACAGATGCCCATCTTGAAGCTGTACTTTTTCAACTGCAATGTCCATTAGAGCAAATGTGACTCAAGTATCTGGCAAGAAATAAAGCACAAATGGGCAATACAATAAGTTAAAAATAAATAGTTTACAGTTAAAGAACAGTTAAAATGTAGATACAAATGTATACTTGTGTTTGAGAGTGCTATCTGTTGTGTTAGCATGAAGTAATGCATTCTGGTATTTCATTTATCAGTTCCTTGCCAGGTTTAAATAAGTTATGAGAGGAAAATATTTTTATTTGGTGTGAAACACACACATTTACCTGTTTTTATGTTTTTTTGTTTGTTTTTATAATTTGTATTAATATTGATTTTATCATTATTTTATTTATAAGCTAAGGTTGCTAGCACATGTGTTTAAAAATAGATAAAAAAGACTTGCACTTTCTGTTTGCAGTTTTGTGTTTGAAAGTATTTGAAATAAAAAGAAACTGCATTTTTAGAAATATCCGTTCTTTTTTTGTATAATTCTTGAACACTGACGTGGCCCTCCAATCAGATGATATTGGCAGCAGTGGCCCCCAGCTCATTTGAGTTTGAGACCCCTGCCCTATAACCTCTCTAAGTGCTCCTGTAGCAGCCAGGGCAACAGCCGTTGGCTTATCACTGCTGGGTGGGAGATTGCACAGTCCAGCTGCGACAGTGCGTCTCTGTGCCATATGGCAGCTGTCATTATGTCCCCCCCGAGTCGGGGACCATGGTGCGCTCATGTGTTCTGGTCAGTGTTGGGGAAGTTACTTTTAAAAAGTAGTGTTTGCTCGTTACTCATTACTTCTTAAAAAAGTAATCCGTTACTTTACTTAGTTACCCCCTATGGAAAGTAACTTTTACGTTACTTTTAAAAGCAGGGGTCTCTAGCAGAGAATGAAGTTAATTATACAAAAACTATCTTTGACCATAAAGCCAATCTATGGTTTATCAGTGAAGTGTCTGAACTACACTGCAGACTGGATTCTCTACTCACAGAGTGACGGCTGATTCATTATGAACGAGTCCAGCGCGGGTTGAATGCACATCAGCAGGTCATCGGCGTTACACGGTGTCAGTGTATACTATGTAATGTCTGTATCGACTTGTATCGGTCGCGCAGCCACGATGGTCTGTGCATTGTCGTAGACACATGAAGCCTCTTTTCTGGAAATCCTTGCGTGGCACACACACTGCGACGCAGTGTGTAGCAATTTTTTCTTTTCTCACAAGCCGTGGTAGGCAGAGTCGAAAGTGCGGCTGCTATATGCTGGGGATGCATGGCAGGGTCAGCGACCGAAATGTGTATTTGTGAAATGTGTATTGTACCGAAAACAAGGCCCGCTAAGAATGATATTGGCAGGGGGGGGGTGGGCGCATAATCAGCTGGGAGGTGGAGAATAACTGAGTAGGCTATCAACATGCACTTTGAATGGGTGTTTGTTCCTGTTCATTCTGACACAGTGTGGCTGGGCTTCGCCTGCGTTACTGCATGAGAGTGTGGCGGAAAGCCTGTCTGTGTGTGTGAGGAGAACGTGTGTCTCACTGGCCGCAAGATGCTCAGAAGGGACAAAAGCGGACTGACTGAGAGGAAAGTGCTCTTTAGGAGAAACTGTGTGGCCCTTAAAAGCGCTGTTATGTTTCTAAATCTCAGCTGGAGTGAGAGATGTGTTCCCGGCGCCCTGTCACTGTCACTGCCACTGACGCCGCTATTTGCGAGTCGGCTCAGGGGTGGATTGGACCAGGTGGGTGCTGCCCGCAGGGCCTTATGGCCGCATCGGTTTGATGTTTGGCGGGGGATACTGCCGCAGGGGAGGAGGGTGGTATGGTAGAGCTGGAGCCGGGGCTTGGGGAGGCGCAGCTGCAGCCTGCAGGGTGCCATCCCCTCAAGCAAAATAATGTGCTGTGACCCCGAGGTAACTGTGATTAGTCTCTGTTGAGTGCAGCACATGGATGCAGCGCTGCATCGCTTCCTCATTTCCAAGACTGAGGAGAAGGCAAGGGCCCAAATCAAAGAATGTGTGTGCATTAAAGGTATAGTAAGTGATGTTAATCTAATACACTTTTTGTCACTTTCAGTGAATATCTCCTCACGGTCACCCAGCTCTCTATTTTAAATAAACCTGTTGTTAATACACAGCCCTGGCTGTGTAAATGGAAAACAAACTGAAAGTTTAATATCAGTTCAGTAAGTTTTCTATTAGTTTGGCAGTTGAGTTCAAATATCAACTATCTTTGCACAGAATCGTTTACTGCACCTTTAATTGCGTGTCAAAACAATTATTGGCATTAAAAGGAATTTGTGTTAACTCGTTAGCATCGCCTTAATTTTGACTGCCCTAAAAAAATAGTGTTACGCAATGTTGCTTTGAACATGTGTCTAATCACGCACCTACAGGTATGTACAAACACTTGCTATTTGGAGTACCTAGTGCGTTTAGACTGACGAAATGTGGCCAAATGCAACGCACTACGAGTACCTGAATGCTGCAGTCAAAATGGTCAAAACCATCTGGTCATCATCTTGTTCATGGTGTTCTGGTCATTCATGCTGTGTATTGGAAGCTACGGGACCACCACCGTCTTTTCAAACGTGAATATGGCGGGCCAGGAAGCTGCAGCGGTTGCAATTGAAATGGCGAAACTATACAAATGTAATTTATACATGTTGTTTTGTTTTGTTTTGTTTTTTTTTCAGAAAGGACCACTATACTTTAGTCAGAGAGGGAGAAAACAAGCCAGCTAATATTTTGTTGGGCGACAATAGGTAGATGAAGAGCCATTTCCGGTCAATGCACAATGGCCGTGCACGATTTGAGACAACACTGTTGAAATTTCAACACTACACAAGAAAGAACATAGTGTACACAGTGTACTTCATGTAGGTGTAGTGTGGTGGAAGTTTTCTTTGCAGCAGGTGTAGATGTTTTGGAAAGAAAATAGAATTGTGAAACAAAAATAAAAGAACAGTCGTAGACTAAGCCAAGTTAGGTTTTTGTATTTTATTATAAACTTGCAAGATTACAAGGAAGCATACGGTTCACAAAAGGCACGCAGCACTAGTGTGAAAGGTCTCTTCAAATGAGTGAACAGAAACACTGAACTTAAATACATCTTCAGAGTGACAGCACACACACACTTGGCTTATTATGACTCTACATTTCTCACAGACAATCTGATACACATGAAGACAATCAAGAAAAAACACAAGAGACATCTTGGAGCCATTTCGCTTCCTTCCCCCTGTACGACTTTCACCCCCCCCCCAGTTGCATCTCAACTGGCATGGGAAAACTAAATGTATCAGAAGAGATAGCCCCTATCTGTTCAGACAAACAGTGCTCACATTATGTTCCAGACTTCGTGATTCTCACTTAGTTAGAATCAGATTTTACATGTGGGAATGAGATAAACTCCCTTTCAGCATTGTGAGAGAAAGCATAAAACAAATAAATCAGAAAAATATATAGAGAATCATGTTAACAGAAATTTCGCCATTACAGTAGTCACAGAAGTATCCAAATTGAGACACACAGATTGTGTTGCTTGTGGCCAAATACCCATGTAAATATGCTAACATGCAAATGTTTTGCAGGTATAGTGTTGAACCATGTCAACTATCTCAATAAAAGTACTGTATGGGTTTGGGTTAGATCAGGTTAGGTCAGATTATAAATGGAATGGAATGTTTAAAGGCAGTTAAAGGAGAGAGAGCTGTGACAGATACAAACGTGTTCTGTCAAATTACAGACTGTGAGATCAGTATTGCGCAATGCCACTCACACAGCTATCATCCCATCAGACATAAAGTGACAATTCACAGCTCCCTCGAGGATATAAAAGTAATCTAGACAGAGTCTAGTCAAAGTAGATTCCTGGCAGCCGTTGCCTACATGTAAATCAGATCTTCCAACTTTCTTACCAGCCAATCAACTCAGAGACAGCTAAGATTTTTGACTACAGGTTGTGGAGTATCCTTGTTGTGTGTTTGCACATGTAGACATCATATTTAGAAACACTGATAAGCCCCCAGCTCAGTTTAAACCCTCTGATGCATGAATTATGAAAGCCTGAGTCAAAACATTTTTTATGTGTTTTTACTCTTCTTAGGGCATGAAAAAAAAAAAAATATTCACATTTTTTTCAAAAGTATGATTTTTTCAGAAAGTTACAGACGTGCACTACACTGGACTACATGCGCTTAAGCACTCAACATGAACAGTAAAAACTTAATGGAAGAATGAACAATTATTTAATTTTATACTTTGAAAAGCACTTAACCATACTTTCACACACTTTAACATTCTATAGCCCTATTGTTTAGACCTAAATAAGAAAACAAACAGCGCTCACAGCTGTAAAGCTTCCATCTAAGCTTTCAAAACATGTCTAAAAGGAACAAACATTGTTCTGAGTCTCCATACTTCTTTAAGGATGCAGGGCCGGTAGTTTCTGACTTGCTCCTTTCACTCTGTTTGCTCTGCATGTTCCTGTGCCATAAATGTCAAGGTCTTTCAAGGCCTCAAGGAGTGGAATGCCGCAGAAGAAATTGTCAAAAAGCACCTTGTGTTTTTTTTGCTTTATGTCATCACAAAGGCCCATCACTACATCTCCAGCCATTTCCAAACCACGGCTGTGACCGCTATTTGCTGAGCCTTGGTACACTTCAAATCTGTACACAATAACCTGAGGTCCCTGCCCCCACCTACACTTTCACTCCCCAGGGTTTGGGCTTTTTTGGTATGTATTGCTTGATTGACAGTAGGCCTTTGAAGGGAATTATTTGCTCATCAATTGATTGGAATTCTTCAGGGTCTGCTGCCGCCAGGAATGTTTTCTGAAGTGCACTGGTCTTACTTTGAAGAGCCTATCCGTGTTTGCTGGCTGGTAAGTATAGTGCAGATAACTCAGAATTTGCTCATATCTGTTTACAGACATGGCATTTGCAATTATTCCTAGATGAAGGCCATCCTCACTGGACCAGGACATTCGTGCCCTAGGATATCAAATGTACCCCATGACCATGTTGATCCCTAGAAAAATCTGCATTTCTTCACTTGTCACTGCCAGATTTTCTTTCCCTTTCTGCAGAGCATACATGTTGATCTAATCAATGAGATCTATGGGAATCAGATGCCTAAAGAAATCTTCCCTCAACATTCACTCTCCAGTCTCCTACACTGTAAATAAAATCGTAAAAAAAACGGTAAAAAGTCTGGCAGCAAAGTTGCCAAACACTTACTGTCAAATGCCAGTAAAAAACCTTACATTATTTTACAGAATTTACATTTTTTTTAAATACAGATATTTCCTGTAAACATTTTCTGTATTTTTACAGTCTATATATACACAGTTTCACCATTATTGTATGGGTGTTTACTTACATTTTTTGACAGTAATAACAAGCAACTCTCCATTATATGTACATACATGTTTATTGTATATCAACTTTATTTGACAGTAATAACAAGCAACACCAATATATCTACAGACTTTTATAAGTGCATGGGATTTAACATCTCATCATCATCATTATCATCATCATCATCATTATCAACATTATTTGACAGTAATTACTATTACTATCCAATATATGTTCACAACTTCCTCAACAATTAGTAAATGGGGTTTTGAATGTACAAAAACCAAAAGGGCTATGGAAAAGTGCATTTGCATCAACTACTTTTACTCAATAAATATATACATTTTTCTGCTGACATTTTACAGCATTGTCCAATCCATTCACTTCAGATCCCTATTTGAGATGTATGAGATTTTATGATGTATCATAACCAGAAAGTATCATAAAATGACCATTTACTGCTTGCTTTACAAAGAAATGCACTAGTTCACATATGAAAAAACCTATGGGAGCAAAAACTGTCTACATTGCATTATAGCAAAAGGAGAACTATGGGCAATTTGGGAATTCATACATGTGTGTTCAGAATGTACACACAGTGAGAATTCGACTCACTTTGGGTCTTAATATTAAGAGAAAAAATGTAACAAATGTATCATACACCTTCATAAGGAAAAGAACATGTATGCTGTAAAAAAGAGGTCTGTCCCGCATACATTTATTAGTTTCTGACTGTGGGAAGTGGAAAAAACTGTAAAAACTTCCCCAAACTACTGTATTTCTGAATTCATAATTTTCATTTACGTTCACTGAATCTCCCGTAGAACTTCTTAGGGAGGCCTGCCCCCCACTTTCAAAACCTCTGGTCTAATATCGGAAGACAGCCTCCAACGTTTTTAAAGTAGATTAACAGCCTTTTATTAAAGGCCTACCCCTTCAGTTTTGAAATGAAATCACAGATAATTTCTCAAATAAGCGTAATGTTGCAGATGTCCATACTGTTTGTCAGTAGGCATGACCTTCATAGGAGGGGACACACTTTAAATGGGCAGTCGCAAACAATTCAAGATTCCTTTATTGTTACATTAAATTACAGGTATAGGACACTATCAAGTAACATCTGACATTACACGTATGGCTCTGTCGTGTCTGTTGTGGCGTATCAACGCAGGGTTGAATTAAACTGTATGAGGGTTGGAACTAGCGGAACAAGTTAGATTAGGTGGTGTGCAAGTTAGGCAAGCAGGTACATATTTGAGGTAGGCCTTACCGGTGTGCATGAATATTAATTTTCCACCCCTTATAAAAGTGTAGCATATCTGTGGCACAGGCAATCCATTTAACGTATTAATGTTACACCTAAATGAAACACATTGCCTAGGCCATATGTGCATCAATGCCTGTGTAACCACTGTAAGTATATGGAAATTGCAGTGTAATTTCAGAGGCAGCGGTGGGTCAGATCACAGAGGTCTTGTCAGGTGCTGGTGAGCAGGGGCGGATCTAGAAAAATATTTATGGGGTGGCGAGAGGGGGGCAGGAATTTTTGAGGGGTGGCAACATATGGCAGACGTATATATACTGAATCTTTTACTACTTTTATGACAGTTTGATGAGAAATAGTATGTACACACTACAAAAGGACACAGGCTGCCATTTACAAACTCAGACAGACAAACTTAATCTCATGCAATCAATATCTGGCATTTGAGCTTTCATGTGGAACAGTTCATATTAGGAATAAGTGACCATACGATGAGATCTCACTTAATAGGAGATAGAAGTATGATAGAAGTATTATCACAGGAAAGGCATTAAGGTAAGACACAGGTGATGAGTGGCAGATGTGTGAGAGGGGAAGCAAACAGTTTTGGACTGTGTCAGAGAGGCAGCGTTGCAGGCAGTATTTGTACAAGATTAGGAATGTGTGTTCAGAATGTTAGTGAACATGAACAACTCTCTCCAAAATCCAAAAACTCAAATTTGTGATTTCATCTGATATAATGTCTGGAGCTTTTCCAAAAACAATGAATTGAGAAAGATTTAAAGATGACATTGAGAACACTCAGGGGGATGTTAGGAGGTAATGGGTAGATTTTGCGTTTCAGAAATGAAACGCTAACATAGAATAAACCTCATTTGGTTTTTTGACATCTGACATTACACGTATGGCTCTGTCGTGTCTGTTGTGGCGTATCAACGCAGGGTTGAATTAAACTGTATGAGGGTTGGAACTAGCGGAACAAGTTAGATTAGGTGGTGTGCAAGTTAGGCAAGCAGGTACGTATTTGAGGTAGGCCTTACCGGTGTGCATGAGTATTAATTTTCCACCCCTTATAAAAGTGTAGCATATCTGTGGCACAGGCAATCCATTTAACGTATTAATGTTACACCTAAATGAAACACATTGCCTAGGCCATATGTGCATCAATGCCTGTGTAACCATCCATCCATCTTCTTCCGCTTATCCGGTAACGGGTCGCGGGGGTAGCAGCTCCAGCAGGGGACCCCAAACTTCCCTTTCCCGAGCCACATTAACCAGCTCCGACTGGGGGATCCCGAGGCGTTCCCAGGCCAGGTTGGAGATATAATCCCTCCACCTAGTCCTGGGTCTTCCCCGAGGCCTCCTCCCAGCTGGACGTGCCTGGAAAACCTCCCTAGGGAGGCGCCCAGGGGGCATCCTTACCAGATGCCCGAACCACCTCAACTGGCTCCTTTCGACGCGAAGGAGCAGCGGCTCTACTCCGAGCTCCTCACGGATGACTGAGCTTCTCACCCTATCTCTAAGGGAGACGCCAGCCACCCTCCTGAGGAAACCCATTTCGGCCGCTTGTACCCTGCATGTGTAACCACTGTAAGTATATGGAAATTGCAGTGTAATTTCAGAGGCAGCGGTGGGTCAGATCACAGAGGTCTTGTCAGGTGCTGGTGAGGCATTTGAGGTACTGGACATGCATGAATATTCATTCTACCCCACATAAGAGGGAAGCTCATGCTCTGAGCTGTTTGCATGACATAGACAGGAACAGACATCAGAAGCCAGAGTGGACACAGTATAAGACATCACAGCAAACATCAGCAAAGTAAGCAGTCAATGGAAAAAAATGCTGGGCCATGAATCTGAAATAGCCTCATAGGCCCATGGCCTCCACAGAAGTGAAATGAGGCAAGAACATCAAATGCCCCCAAAAATATTAGGATGGTGAGATGTAGGCTTACCCAGGCTGCAGGCTGCCTGGCTCTCTGTGACAGCTTGCTTACTCTCTCTATGAATGTCCTCTGTGTACTGTATCGTCATCCTGTAGGCCTATAGGGTTGTGGGCCTGTGATGTGAACTGTGGCTGCACGATTCCTTTGTCAACTCATTCACCAGACCAAAACATGATTATATAGTGATGAGTATATCACAGACTTGGACTAAAACACACCCTTTGTATGAGACTGGGGAACATAGGACCCTTTTTCAAAAAAAGGGTCTTATGTTCCCCGGTCTGTCACTTTTTCCAACATTACTGCCAAATCCCATGGCAAATAGGCCTATGTAGGCCTAACCCTAACCCGGGGAACATAGGACCCGGGGAACATAGGGATGACCCCGAGTTCATATTGACCCAAATATAATGTTAGCACTGCATCACTGGCTTATTGAGGTAACTGGGCTGAGGGAAGAGTACATTTTTTACTCGGAAGTCACATTTCCTTATTTTGAAAAATCTCTCCTAATCTGTTTATATTTAATCTAAATTATACATGTGCTCCTTTGTTGTTTTTCACTTGATCAGGCGCGATGGGCCCGATTCTTCTTCTTGTTTTTATTGCTGCCTTCGTATTAAAATGGATGTGTATTGCCCCAGCCAGCCACTGCCTGCCATTTCACTGAAGTATGGACCAAGGCGCTGCATGGTTTCCCGTGTCCCACTGAAAGTGGTGAGAACTTGATATATATTAACTAACGTTAGCGTATTACACATTGTGTGCTTGGGTAACATTCCCAAGAGCTATTTACAATGTGTGTAACATTAATGAAACACCGTGTCTAAAATTAGCTAGCTACATCGATTGCTCCTCTAGCTAACATTAACGTTGCCTAACGTTAGCTAGCTAGCTAATTAATGGTTAGTTAACGTTAACCATTAAGCTCTCTCCTAAGTCAGGGCATTGTCACTAGGGCTTAGTAACTACTAGTTAGTTTGTAACTAAATCAGCTACTAAAATTGGTTAACTTGCACCATGATTACTTGGGGCATGGCTTAAGGAGTTTAGATGTAAAGTCATAACTAAGGCAGGTGGCCAATCAACGATCAAAGATAAGAGCTCCATCGTCATGGTTACCGTGTGCATTAGCTTTCTGGCTGGCGTGAGCCACTAGTCATTGTAGCACATGATATTAAGCTAGATCAATATTGAAATAAATCAATGAATCTCCACTGGATTACAGTGTTGCAAAATGTCCTGCATAAGTCACAACTTGGTAATAATTTATGTTATAACTAGGCTAAGTTTGAACTTGCACACAGCTGGTGCAACAGGCTGCTAACTGACAGATGATGTTAGGTAACTTAAAGTTAACATTGACTAAACGTTTCAGAGAAGCAGCAACTACTGTCAGCTGCGCCTGAACAGAAACTAATAACTTCATAGATATGAAGCAAATATTCAGTAACGTTACCCTTGTTGTGTTGCTGATTGCAAACGTCAAACTTACAAAACGAGGGATTTATAAACTTCAAGTTACATTATTGCATATCAACTAACAACAAGAAAGTAGGATATTGAGAACAATCTGATGTAGCTAATACCCGCTGCACATGTCTTGTTGCCTCGCTTTAAACTCTTTTCTTTTTTCTCTCAACAGTTGTGTGTGAGTGATTCAGCTTCACTGGTTGCAACCTCCAGATTTAGAACAGGTTTGTTGAAATACACTTGTAAAACCTATAGCCTACTTAGTTTTATTTTCACATGGTTATCTGTAAGTAACAGAGCGGATAAGTTATGTTTAGTTAAGTTATTGTTAAGTATCTGTATACAGAAAATAATACATTAATTAAGTGAAGAGATATTTACTAAATTTGACAAAAAGACATATACTGGATTTGAATTGCCTACCTAACCTTAATTCTAATGCAGTTTAGATATGTTGCACTGAAAACGACTGATCTGCAAAATGGCCGGTCCTTTTATTTGTCGATTCTGTGTTCTCTCTTTGAAAACTGTTAAAGGTTATGTAGATCATCAAGTACTCATAAACATGAAGTAAATAGTCAGTAACCTTGTTGTTTTGCTGGTTGCAAACATCAGTTTCTGAAGTTTAGTGCTTTTAAATATTTACCGTAACCACAGGACCACCTCTGTTTCACAGAGAAATTATATGGGAGGTTCATTTAAATGTGAGACCTCAAGTTGTCAGAAACCAAGGGGGTAAGCTTCGCTTCAGAGCTCGAATCTCCTATGGCGCCATTTTGATGCTACAAAGCGATCACCCCCCGTTAGCATCCCATTGACTGCCGTTCATTTTGGCGTCACTTTGACAGCGAATAACTTTACATCTGAAGCGTTTAAAGACTTTATTTGTCCATTGTTTATTTCTAAAGAAACACGACAATGTATAAAAGGTTCCATTACCTTGTATCTCACGTTATGGCTCCGTAGCAGACGTTTTTGTAAAAATAGGCTAACGATTGTGTCATAACCACGCGACTTACTGTCGCATAGTAGAGGAATTACCGTATAGTACAGGAGAAGCTCGCAGGCAGTTTAGACTTACATTAGCTGTTTAAGTTTAATTACTAATGTTAACTAGCATTTTAGTTAGCAATAATTAGCCTGTGTCCATGTTATCTCCTTACATATACCAACGCTCTCCGTCTCTGCAAGATTGGGAATGATTGAGATTTCTCTTGGCACAGCTACCAGAAGACTTACAACTTTCAGACAGGTTGCTCACGTCACATTTACGTCTTCTCTCTCAGTTGGAGGCTGCGCAGTAACGCTCAGCGCTCACCGGAAAAGTGCTTCTAAAGGCCTTCACTGGTCTCCGTCCAGAGCAACGGGATCTGTTGGTCCATTCTTATATACAGTCTATGTCAGAAACATCGTACCGATCTCAAGGATCTCATTGCACATTCAAGATCACACCTGATGAAAAATGAGACGATTAAATGTCCATTTGCAAACTGTGGGAAAACTATTAAAGTGAGATCATCATTCACTGCCCATATATCAAGAGTTCATGAAACAGAATTGTATGCAACCCCTACATATTCTGCACAGTCTGAGTCTACTCAGGATTCTGCTGAGGTTGAAAGTGATATAGATGTAGGTCATGGAGCAAGTGGATCTGACAACATGCCAGATGACACTGAAATGAGAGCCCTGTATCTAAAGAATCTGTGCATAGTTTTACATGCAACTGCAGGCTAAATACCTCATTCCATCATCAACTATACAAATTATTGTTGATGATGAAATTAACAGTTTGAATGATATTTGTCACCAGTACACTAAGAAGGAATTCAAGGAGGTACTGGCAGCTAAAGTGAACCTGTCTGACACTGGTATTGAAAGTGTTTTGAGTTGTTTGGGAGGAGCAGATTTGCATTCTTCATGCAGCTCTCATCTTTCCACAGAGTACAAAAGAAAACAGTACTTTAAAAAGAACTTTTCATATGTGCACCCACAGGCTATTTATATGGGCAAAGATGAGAATAGGAGGTACTGCTACGCACAGTATACCCCCCTTCAAGATATTCTAAAAGCCATGTTAAAAGACCATGTTGTGTGGCAAGAGTGTGTGAAGTCACAAAATAATGCTGCTTCTACTAATGTGTTCACTGATGTTTGTGATGGATCAGTTTTCAAGTCCAATGACTTATTTATGGACCCAGGTATAAGCTTAAAGCTGATCTTGTACTAGGATGCATTTGAGGTAGTGAACCCTCTTGGCTCATCAAAGAGAAAGCACAAAATTGTAGGCGTCTACTTTACACTTGCCAACTTTGAGCCGTTCTATCGTTCTAGTGTTGACAACTTGCAGCTTTTGCTTCTGTGCCCTGAGAGAGACTTTAAGTACTTTGCACAGGACAAGGTGTTCGCAAGGATGCTGTCAGATATGAGAGAACTTGAGAGAAATGGACTGGTCACTTCATCTGGCCAGGTGGTACGGGCAACAATCCTATGTATTGCTGGGGACAATTTGGGTTCCCACTACATCGGTGGCTTTACTGAAAATTTTAGTACTGCAGGTATTGCATTGTGCCTACAAATGAAATGAACAACGTAACAGACCGGTTTCCTGTAAGAACAGTTGAGACCTACAAGGAGGCAGTGCAACAACTGACACTGTCACTGAAGGACACTGAGGCAGCAAATGTCAAGGGACTCAAGTTTGACTCCGTTTTCAACTCTCTTGAGTATTTCCATGTATGCCAGCCAGGGCTCCCACCGTGCATAGGCCATGATTTGTTTGAAGGTGTAGTTGCCTACAATAGATACTTTGTAAAGTTAAACAAAAATGGTTCACATACACACAGCTGAACAGATGAATCGCACAATTCAACATGAGGGTTCTGATGCTGGGTCTGCTCCTTCTGAAGTAAGTGGAGGTGGTACTAAGATTGGTGGGCAGGCAGCTGAGAACTGGTGTCTTTTGAGACTTCTACCAGTGATTGTTGGTGATAAGATGTCAGATACTAAGGACCCGGTGTGGCAGTTAGTGATCATGCTGAAAGAGCTTTTTGAGTTTGTCTGTGCCCCCAAGATATCTATCCCCCAAGTTAGTTTCCTCAACGTTCAGATTCAAGGTAATGTTGAAACCAGGAAAGAACTATTTCCCACAGAAAAACTGAAACCAAAACATCACTACCTCGTCCACTATCCCTCTTTGATCATGAAACTTGGTCCACTCATACGGTTGTGGACAATGAGGTTTGAGAGCAAACATTCCTACTTCAAAAGATGCATACGAAGGACACAAAACTTCAAAAATGTTTGTCAGACACTTGCCAACAACCATCAGCTGCCTCAGTCATATATGAACTCCAGCTCTTTCTTTGCTACAACTTTGCAAGTGAAAAACTTGTCTCCTTTCCACACTGAGCTGTACAGTGACAAAGTGCAGGATGCGGTTCGCTTTCGTATCCTGAGCTGGTGTCCACAGAAGTGCAGTGAATGGGTACCTTGTATAGGAAGGGCTCCTTTCTATGCATTAGGAATGATGACTTAGTAGAATTTGGACAAATTGAGCTCATTCTGATGAAGGAAAACAAGTATGTGTACTTCCTGGTGACACCACACTCCTCATCCTCTCTGGCAGAGTATGGCCTCTATAACATTGGACAAGAAGCTAGACAAAGAGTTTGCATCAGTGCTGAACAGTGTTTGGACTTTTATCCACTAGCTGCACATAGTCTGTGTGGAATGACAGTAATTTCACTTAAACACAATGTTCTGGATCAGTAACTTACTGACTTGAGCTGCTTAGACTGGGATGGCATATTAGATAGGGGTTGGAATCTTAATGAATTCAACAGAGCAGATTCTACACTACTGTGACTTACTAAATTGACTTACTTCTAATTTAACGGATAGACCGTTTGGTTATTGTCAAAAATATTAAAAAATATATATAATTATCCATAAATGGCAATGTATGTGCAAACAACTATTTGTAAGCTAATTATAAAAAGGGGCTGAAAAACTTAAAAAGATATAAATCTGTGATGGTTGGGGTCGGCTGGCTGTGAGTTTCTGTTTTGTTTTCTATTTTCTATTTTGTTTTCCATTATGCTCTCCTGTCAGTTTCTCTGTTGGCCCTGCCTCTCTGTGTCTCCTTGTTTTCCCCCTTCCCCTCCTGCCTGCGCCAGCCAACTGACTACACACACCTGCTCGTCATCCCACCATTACTTCTCCCGCCGTACACACCTGCCAGTCATCAGCTACAATCAAGCCCAGTACTTAAACCCCGGATCTACTCACCATCTTCGCTTGATCGTTGTTTCAGCCACCCTGGAGACGCACGCCACAAGCTCTCAGTGAATCTTTGTACTTAACTTTGTCAATCTGTTGTTGTCTCACCCTTTTGTCTGTTTCTCTGCAGTTATCACCTTCACCGTTTTCCTGCCTCCAGTCAGCTGGCTTCACCATCTGGTCCCCACCTCGCGGCTCCCAGCTCCATTCTGCCTCCGCTCCCACTTCCAGCCTTACCTCCTCGTCATGCTGCTCCCCGTTCTCCAGTGCCTCCTCCTCAGACTTCTAGGCCCTTGTTCCCCTGCAACCCTTGAGCTCCCTCGCCTTCCTACCCCAGTCCTCGAGTCCCAGCTCCAGTCCCTGGCGTCTGCCTCCCCACTCCCCCGGTCCTTCATTCTCTTACATTACATACTCCAATAAACTTTTCTGAGCTTTGCATTTGGGTCCGTTCTGTCCTGTTCGTAACATAAATCGATCTTTTGAATTTGTGAATTGATTTTGAATCATGATTAACCCTAATTAACCTTAAGTCCTCCCGCAGAGGAGCGAGGGCCCGTCCATCGCTGCTTGCAGCTTTAATTAACATTAGTAATTAAAGTGCCCATATTATGAAAAAAACACTTTTTCTGGGATTTGGGGTGTTATGTTGTGTCTCTGGTGCTTCCACACACATACAAACTTTGAAAAAAATCCATCCATGCTGTTTAGAGTGAGATACGTTTTCTGAATGTGTCCTGCCTTCAGTCTCTGGGTGAGCTGTAACGTCACAAGCCGAAACGAGCAGGCTAACTGCAACCATTAGCTCGTAGCGTTAGCATGCTAACGCTAATGCTAACGCTAGTATGCTACCTCGTTCTCAATAGCAAAACACTGCTACAACACACACAAGTTCACCATAATCTACAAAAGAACTACTTACATGTGCGCCCTCATTTAGAAGTCTCCCAGCTAATCCTGCCTTGTAACTGACCAAAGTTGTAGAAACAGCCTTTCTTTTACTGTCTATGGAGCTAGCTAGCTGACATGATCTACATCTGAGCTACTGAGCATGTGCAAGTGCAATCAAAGATAGTACAGAAGAAGAAAAGAGGTCTCACTCTGTAGCTAAAACAGAGACCAGGTGAAAAGAGGATCTGCAGCAGTGAGAGAGAGCACTGCAGTACAACAAAAATATGGTGTTTTTTGAAAATTAAACCATGTAAACCTATTCTGGTACAACCTTAAAATACAATTATGAACCTGAAAATGAGCATAATATGGCTGCTTTAAACTTAAACAGCTAATGTAAGTCGAAACTGTCTGCGAGCTTCTCCTGTACTATACGGTAATTCCTCTACTATGCGACAGTAAGTCCCGTGGTTATGACACAATCGTTAGCCTATTTTTACAAAACACGTCTGCTATGGAGCCATAACGTGAGGTACAAGGTAATGGAACCTTTTATACATTGTCGTGTTTCTTTAGACACAAACTATGGACAAAAAAAGTCTTTAAACACTTTAGATGTAAAGTTATTCGCTGTCAAAGTGACGTCAAAATGAATGACAATGTCAATGGAATGCTAACGGAGGGTGAGTGCATATTAGCATCAAAATGGCGCCATAGGAGGTTCGGGTTGTGAGGAGACGCTTACCCCCTTGAATAAACCTCAATGGAGGGGGGCAGCAGAGAGCAATATAATGACCGATATGCAATTTCCACCATAGAAACTATTGCATTTCGGAGAAAATGACTTTTAAACAGCTGTCCACTGTAGTGAGCGCTATGCGCCAGAGGGTTAAAAGCTGGATATAGTGACATTTGAACACCTTATACAGTTTTTATGATTCCGCACTTGCGATAGCCGTGGCTGGAGGCATTATATTTTTGGGGTTGTCTGTCCATCCATTCAGTCTTGTCAATGATGAACTGACTATATTTTGGAGGTCAAAGGTCAAGGTCACTGTGACCTCACAAAATGCATTTTTGGCCATTATTCATACACTAATTATGACAACATTACATACAAATGTCTGAAAAGATAAAATGATTAGGTGATGACATTTTTTACCCAAAAGGTCAAAGGTCAGCTTCACTGTGACATAATAATATTCTGTAAAAACACTTTTCTGGCCATTATTCAACAACATAACTCATATTTTACATGTGGTTGGATAATGAATTGGTGACACTAATCTGGGGTGCCCACCTTGAAACTGTGGTGATTTTCAACAGATTCTCACTCCCATCTCGTAAAATACAGATGCTTGGTCAGGTGCCTTTGTCGTTGTTATTGGCGCTAAAAGTCTCCTTTAGCGTCATATAACGCACTTTAGCTGAACGCGCTTGGTTGGGACTGATTGGCGTCCCTTTTGACGCAGTTATGTTAATGGGAAAGGTCGTGGGTGGATTTACGTTTCTGTGACACGCTAGAACGGGATGGTTGAGTTTAGGAAAAGGTTGTGGGTGGGCTTATGTTTCCTTGAAACGCAGGAATAACGGGACGGTTAAAGAAGAAAGCAACTTTAGGAAACGTGCCACGCGGGACACAAGCCCTGGTCTCCTGGCCTTACATACTACTCGCTACACCCCATGTAGCTGCTGCTCTCCCCGGTACGTTATACAAACACACTGAAGGGTGCTTTTTTCGTCGCTTCCGACGCTGACAGCCACTGTCCAAACGTCCGTATTTTACGAGTTCGGAGTGAGAACGGATTGGGATTTTATAGATCTTCTGTGCTACCGGGTTGTAGATGTGTGTGTGAAGCATACGTTTAGCCAAAAAATACACTTAATGCCATTTTTAAATTGCTTCAAAGTCTTCACTACATACATTAATATGAGTCTGGACAGACATGGATGGAAACTGCAACTTAATTGGTTGGTGGAGACATAGAACCACAAGGCAGAAATTCTAGTTTTCTGATCACTGTCTTAAAGGGTAATTTCGGGGGTTTTTTTCAACCTGGATCCTATGTTTTTGTGTGTAAGTGACTAATAGGATAACAATCTTTGAAATTGGTCCAGTATTAAATGTGAACGCTGTAATGTAACCCTATGGGGCAAATGTGATAAAACCTTTTTGCCACTGAAAGGCTTAGATTATTATTCTACAACATCTTCAACATTATGGAAAGGATCCCTACAGAGATAGACCTTTAAAACCTCTTTAACACCTTTCTGTTTAACCAGAAACAGCTCTGAGGTCACTAGCGCTAAACCCACCACACTCCATTTAAAAAACCAATACTTTTAGCGTGTATAGAGCCAACATATTTTCACATGTAATTCGGTAAACTATGTGTTTTAAGTGAAAAGACGACCCAAAACGGCTTTTCATAGTTTTATTTCATTTTTGTCGATTTGGAATAAAGGAGTGTGGTGGCTTTAGCGAATGCAATAGTAGTTCGTTAGTTGACAGTTAGTTATAGTTAGTTGATTATGATTATGATAAAACATAGGACAAAGATTTTAGGCAAATCTAAATGTTTTTATTTACTAACTATAACAATATAAAACAATGTAACGGTATAAAAATAATAACATAACAAAATATGAATATAACAAAGTCAACAACAAAATACCTTCCATTACACACAGATATCTATGAAAAATAAAGTCAGTTGTGCAAAATAAGTAAACAAAAGTTTGTGAATTTACTTAAGCTTAAGCCACAATGTATAAATATGAATATAACTGTTCTGACTCTCCGTGCAGGGAGGGGAGAGAGAGAGAGAGAGAGAGAGAGAGAGAGAGATGCGCTGTTTGCACACTGCACACAGACTTGGACTTGCATGAATTCGGGAGAGAAACTGCAACAAAAGTATCAATCTCATCACGACAGTATCGATCCGATACCAATACTCATCTTGGTATCGATATTTAGATCGATACGCCCAGCCCTAATGTTGAACAAAAACTCAGTAATGTGCTGCTTTTCAGTAACACACATCTAGCAAAATCATCTCCAGTGTAAACCTTCTGCTCACCACTATTGCTGCTGTCACAGTGAATAAAAGAATGTGAAAACATTGACTTCCCAGGCGCCAAAAAGAAAAATTAAAGAATATTATCACAGTTTCTGTGGGAAATATAATAAAAGCACAATACAGCATGCACAGTAGTGATATCAATGAGTGAAATTGAAACCCATTCATGTTATTCATATTTCCTTGCATCAAGCCTACAAGATACAAGACTTACTTATAAACCTAATTCTACTGTATGTCACAAATTTTAAAAACATTTTGTCCTGAGGATGGAGCTAGATGTAACCTCATAGAAAGTTGGAAGTGGAAAAGGATCCTCCTCTAGGGAACATGAATGTCTTCATTAAATGTTATGGCAATTTGCATGTTCTGATTTCTTGAGTGCAAGTGGAGATTTTAGCCCTGATAGTCACCAAATACATTAGGGATCTTCCTATTAGGACTGTGAATCTCCACTGTTGGCAATCTTGCCAGCAGATGTATAAGTTGATTTTGAACAAAAGTGACAGCCTAGACAACAGACAGTGACATCCCCATCCGTAGCAGGCGATTAGACTGAAATTCCATGGTATGGGCATGTTATTTCAGATACCAGTGAAGTGATTAAATAAGATCCAGGAAGGGCAGTTTGAATAACACATCCATGAGTTTAAAGGCTTATCCAAAACCAAACAATAAGATAAATGGTGTAGTCTGCCAAGGACAAAGGTTTCATTTTCCTGTTCTGATGAATTTCCTTAATGGAAATCTAATACAGTGCAACATTAGAAGTGCTTAAGTGATTTTGGATAGAAAAAATCATGTGAACACCTCGTTTTTCCTTTAACAGAAAAACAGTTCTACAATCCACAATCTGTGCCACAATATGCAACTAAGGACTGAAACGCTCACGTTGTGTTCTAACGTAAAGTGCCTGTAGCTATCTTAAATCATTAGATTTATGCATGTCAAGGGCTTATTTTAGTACCCTTTGTCTACCAGAGAGGACAAGTTAGCTTTTAGTTAGCTAATGTTAGCTATGTATTAGCAAGCTAAGGCACTTGCAAACATAATACTAAAGCTTTCTGATTTATCCACATTCCATTATAACAGTAAAAATGAGGACGTAACATGACGTCCTCATTTTAGAATTTTTACCCTGACGTCATTTGACGCCACGGACGTAACTGTGTCACAAACGTATACGTATATGTATTCAGTTCAGGTAATGCCTACCAGACGCTAGAAGACTTTGAAAAGACTAGCACCATCACACACACCACATCAGCTCCACCTTTCCACAATCAACAGTATCACTTTCTCTGGCCAAAACATCTCCCTTTCCACATTTGTCACCAAATTGGGGGTTAAAATGGACCCTCAACTCACCTTTGACACCCACATCAAACACCTCTGTAAGACATCATTCTACCACCTTAAGAACATTGCCAAACTGCGTCCAACACTCACCCTGGCAGATGCAGAGAAGCTTGTCCATGCCTTTGTCTCCTCCAGGCTGGACTACTGTAATGCACTCCTCATTGGGATCTCTGGCAAAAGCATCCAGAGGTTACAATACATCCAGAACAGTGCTGGTACAGGATCCTGATGAGGGTGCGCAAGCACGATCACATCACCCCCATCCTGAAATCTCTTCACTGGCTCCCTATCCCACTCAGAATAGAATATAAGGTCTCCCTCCTCACCCACCAGTGCCTTCATGGACATGCCCCCCTTTACCTACAGGAACTCCTCACCCGCCAGACCTCCTCACGCACCCTCTGGTCTGCATCCACAAACACCCTCCAAGCCCCCAGAACCAAGCTCTGCAGCATGGGTGATAGGGCCTTTTCATCTGCTGCTCCGAGGCTGTGGAACACCCTCCCTGAAAACCTAAGGGCCCCACTATCTACGGATGTTTTTAAACGAAACCTCAAAACATATCTTTTCAAGAAAGCTTTTTACTAAATGGATTTTATAGGTTTTCCTCTTAACTATTTTTAATAACCTTGATATTTATATATATATTTTTGTTTTTATTAAATTGCATTATTTATGCTCTGTAGCACTTTGAGATTGCTGAAATGTAAAGTGCAATACAAATAAAATTTATTATTATTATTATTAATTTCATAGTGGTTGGTGTAAACTGGGACATTTTAGGGATACGCAACTCAGAATTGGGACTGTCCCAGGACGTCTGGTCACCCTATTGCGCAGGGTCACACATTGCAAGACTACAACTAGATTTGTTTTGAAAAATGTAACCAAGCTAGATAGCTAACGCTAACGCTAGCTGGTAACTTGAGGGAAAGTTTGCAGATTATCTGTTTTGCCGTACATGCAGATGAATGGCGGCAGTACCCGGAGGTCCGCGGTTATCGGTAAAACTCTCGTTGGATTACGTGCTTCAGAAGGGTTGAAAATCGGCAACTTTTCCTCTTTAGCGTATAGCTTATCGAGGCGCCATAGCAACAATAAACAACACTGGCTCTAGCCATTTGCTGCTTCTTGTTTGGTGCTGGAGGGAGGGCACCCATTGGTTGTTGACAATATTCACTTGATTTAACTTCACTACCAAGACTCAAGGCGTACGATAATATCAAACACGTTTTGATTTTGTCGGAACGTCAAGTTGGGAAAAATACTGACTAGGACTGAGTTTTATGACCACCTTACACCAAACGATTGAGACGACGGGAGCACTCCAACTCTAGCAAGACTCTCAGGATTTCATTCCGATATTAGAAATTAGTCTGCGACAGTGGAATTGCTTGAAAAGTCGTTTGGTGTAAGGTCGCCATAAGTCGGTTAATTTAAAAAAGTGACAGTTGACTTTTGGTTTCACACGGGACATGAACCTCGGTCTTCTGAGTAAAAGTCCTGTGTTAGAGTTAGGAAAACATGAGGGATTGGCTTGAAATGACCCACGTAAAACTATTGAAATGAAGATGTAATGTTGTCATGGACGTGACTACGTCACAGTAGTTAACAGAGTTTGGCGATCTTATACTTTGTCACCATATGTATGCGATAATCAGTAGCGGTTTTTCGGCACGGGTGAAACGGGCATTTTTTTCATGACACATTGGGGGCGGCACGAGCACTTAAAAAAAAATCCTTGAAGCGGTTTTCTACTGTAATATCTATCATTTCACCGTGTGGGGATGTGGCAAATTGGCACCCCTGCTTGCTGAGAAGGTACCATGCGCAGAGAAGCTGTGTGAGAAGGGGAAAGGGGAGGGAGGAGCAGGGGATAGTTCACCTCTGGGTCGAATGGGTTGCTGGGCATAGGCTCGAAGGGGGTCTCGCCCTGGGTGTAATTCAGTGTAGAACCGCCACTGGCGATAATTACTACAGGCTTTAGAGGTTGCTGCCTAACAACAAATGTAAATGTGGGTCGTTATAAGCAGCTTGCAGAATGGACCTATATGGCCATTGTCTGGGTGGGGACGGTCTGTGTGTTTCATAAGCCTTGCCATACTTACCATGCATCCTTTTCACTCAAAGTGAACCATGACACCAGATTACAAAACAGACTGGCTTTAACTCTCAGAGCTCTGAGGATGCACCCCCGTATCAAAACGATGCTTTAACAATGTTTCTATTAATATCTCAGTGATATTTTGGCGCAGAAATATGGTTTAAAAGTTCCTCATACCAACTCTAAACTGGTGTCTGGTACTATGCTAGAATGAATGGCAAAAGAAACAAAATCAAAAGACATCAGTTCCTCTGAGAAGTACTTTTTCATTCTTTACAGGAGGGCACGTGGCCACAACCTGTTTGACAGCACCTTCCTGTACTTATCTGCTCTCTGTTTACATTTCTTTGACAAAATGCTAAACAACAATGCTGAGTTATTTTCACAAAGGATAAGTGGCACAGTGAAATAATTATCGGCAAGGGCTGGGTGTCTGTCTCCTCCTACGCATTGACGAGGAGGGAGAGGTGTCACTCATAAATACTGACTTCAAGACAGCAAAGGGAACTGTATCTTCACAGGACATCCCTCCAGACCCTGAACCAGGTAAGTGCTGGAGATCACTGCAGTCATGACTGTATGAAATTACTCCTTTGATCACTGCCACTCTAACGCTAAATACTTGTAATTTAATTTGGAATCATTTATTTGATTTTATGGATATTTTTTCACTCTGTATTTTTGTGTTATTAGGGTTAGGGTTATTTTGTAATTTTAAACTCTGTTCTTATTTCATTTCAGCATTCATAACCACAGGCACAATGGCAGGTTAGTGCATTGTTTGCTCAGGAATTATTTTCCACAGCATTCCATAATATATTATCACAGAGCAGGATTCATCCTGTATACATCCACGATGTTTTAAAAAAATGCCAGCCTCAGTGAGTGCACAATACATGTTTCCTCTAAGCAGTAATAGCTTATCAATTGATAATTTTATTTTTCTCTACAGATGCAAACTTTCAGCGGGAGTTCCTGGAAACCCATAATGCCTACAGGCTGAAGCACAACACGCCAAAGATGACCCTTAGCAGCGAGCTGTCTGCTTCAGCTCAGAAATGGGCCAATCACCTGCTGGCAATCGGCGCCCTGCAACACAGTAAACCTGAGGACAGAAAGAACATCGGAGAGAACATCTACAATATGTGGAGCTCAGCAACCCTTAAACTGACAGGTGAATTAGAGACCCAAGAGACTTTTCCATACTTTTATAATTTGCTTTAATCAAAATGTACAAACCACTTTCATTCCTTAATTTCAAGATGGTTGATTTATTCGTTTACCTGCTAATATAAGACTGTAACTATTGAATCAAAAGTTGAATTACTAAGCAATTAAACACACCGAGGGGTTCTACTGCTTGCTCTGGTATGACCAGTAGATCACGGTGGCGTATGTTAGCAACTTTAAGACATTCCTAGTCTCGCATTGCCTAGTCCACATAGCAATCCGGGATGGGAGAAAAACGTGCTCTGGTTTATTGCCATTCCTTTAAACCAATCACAATCGTCTTGGGTGGTGCTAAGTGCCGAGGGGAGCGACGTCGCCTCTGCAAAATAGCCTCGGGAAGGAACTTGTTTTGGTGGAACATGTGTACGTTCAAAAGTTGTTTCAGTGTTGCAACTGAAAACTCAGATTGGACAGATAGTCTAGCTAGCTGTCAGGATTTACCCTGCAGAGATCTGAGGAGTAGTTAACCATAGTCCTCATAAATCCACCAGAGTTTAAAAACAAAGAAAGTGGAAGGTAGCGGGACATCCGAAAACAGACATCCGAAAAGAGTGACTTCCGGCGGAATTTCTGGCAGCACGAGAGCAATCCTGGAAGTTGAACGTCGTGGATATAGACTAAGACATTCCTGACTCAGTTCTCTGAATGTGTCACTCTTCTGTAGTGTCTCTAGTGTTACACTATGTTTTACCAATTACCACCCACCTGTAATTTAAAGAAATAATGTAACCATTTCTATCGTTTACATCCCCCTAATCTTATCTCAAGTGGGCCAGACCAGTAAACCCCTCCAGAAAGATCAGAAACTTTATCTGCCACAGAGTTTCTTGTCAGCTTGATGTTGGCAAACGCAAGTTGCTTCTGCTACAACAGCGTTCTAAGGCCATTGTATGAAAAAATAATAATGTTACGGACCCAGGAGGGAGGGCTAGTATTTCAAGAAAAAACTTAGAATTTCTAGAATTTAAGGTTGTAAATTTACTTAAAAAAAACTCCGATATTCTCTGTGATTAAAGTGGTAAATTTGAAATTGGAATGAATTACTTCTCTGCAATTTTCAAACTTTGCAAAGTCATTCAGTGGGCCTGTGACAGGGCGCATAGCTTCCGTCACAGTAGCGATGCGCTAGCTATTTTTTTTCTCACAGACAGACAGTTTAGCGTGTCAATATGTTTTGTTACTTATCACACTGTTTTCAAATAATCTGTTAATTTAGCCATTCATCAGCTTTCATGTGCACATATTTAACATCCAATACTGCAGTGATTTATATGCTATAGCTACAACCATCAATACATAATTTGCTTAGTGTTTAAAACCATACCATTTACTTCACAAACATGACAGCTCATAATAACCACGCAACACGTACGTCTTTGTTAACTACGTGTCTGTTTATGAAGTTTAAAAGGTAACAGAGGGTAACATATAATCTATGTGTCTTACCGGCGTCTGCTCTTTGTTGTATAAAGTAAAATTTGCAGCGATCGACTTCCGGGGCAACAGGAAGTGACCCGGAGTTTGAGCAATTAATTTATTAGCCGTCGTGTAGCGTAAAACATATCAATGACATTCTGTACATTTCTAGCTTTATAGCTATATGAAAGTTTTAAGCCTTCATTGTCTACTCACCTGAGCCACCCCTGTATTGTACTGTTGTGTTGGTATGTTCCAATTCCAGGGGTGCGCTTCAGGCCCATATAGACTAGCAGTTTCAGTTGCTTGAGAGAGAGGAGAAAGGCTGGAGTGAGGAGGACGTAAGTCTGTTGCTCTCAGTTTAGTGTTGAATAGTGACTTGTTCAAAGGTCAACTTGTAAACAGCTGACTCTCAGGTCAATTTACTTTATTTTCTTGAAAGTATTTTTTAGCTTTCCTTAATGTTGTTAATTTTTATATGACTATTCTTGCCTCAGTGGCCATAATTGGGGTAAATAATAAAATCCCATCTTTTCAACCTCATCATCGACTTCTCCTGAGTGCTTACAGGTGTGCTCACGACTTCTCATCCACATCTTACCCTCAACAGGGCCTGATTGGACCCTTTGGCGGGCTGGTTCTGGCCCACGGGCCGTTTGTTTGACACCCCTGAGCTAAACTGTCCTTCACCAACTGCAGTTCAAATCAAAAAATCTGCCTTTAGAGCAGCTCTGTTTAGGCTATAAAGCTCAAACTTCAACTACCAATTTAAATGTTCATATTATGTTCATTCATTTTTGTCTCCTCCATGTTTTAGGGAAAGAAGCTGTAGATTCGTGGTACAGAGAGATCAAGGCTTACAATTGGAGCCGCCCTGGATTCAGCAGCAATACTGGTAAAACTCAACCCACATCATGATGAATTCTAGGAAGTCTGTAAATAGAAATACATTTGAAATATGTGAATCAATAAAAATATATTGTTATATACACATGTATATCTGCATCCCTAAAATATGTACAGTACCAGTCAAAAGTTTGAACACTCCAGTAAATGGGACAGTATGTCTAAACCTTTGACTGGTCTTTATTATCTACTTAAAGAATAAGCCATAACTATGAGAGAAGTTAAGTTACTACTTTGTTATATTGCTCTGTAATTGCATTTATGTTCAGGTTCAGATGTCATATTATGCAGTGAATAACACATTGGAAGATAGCATATTCTCTTGCAAGTTAGAAACATAGTACCTCACTGCTGTGTTTCCGACTTCAGGTCATTTTACTCAGGTGGTGTGGAAAGACAGCAAAGAACTGGGCGTGGGCATGGCCACTGATGGTCACAAGGTCTTTGTGGTTGGGCAGTACCGGCCAGCTGGCAACATGAACATGGCAGGATACTTTGAGAAAAACGTCCTCCCAAAAGGTAACATATTACCACAATTTTGCTAATGAGATTAAGCACATTACCTTACAAGGCAGCAGAAGTCAACTTTACACGTCTGCACCCCCAGAGGGAAACAAGAAGTGTCTGTTTAACCTTTGACAGAAATGTTGTAAAGGCAACATAATTATGCCTTCAAGTTATGGATTAGTCCAAATTAGAGACTACATCACACCAAAGACCAGTGGTGGAAAGTAACTTTTACTTGAGGACTTCCATTTTATGCTACTTCATACTGTTACTCCACTACATTTCAGAGAGAAATATTGTACTTTATACTTCACTACATTTAATTGACAGCTATAGTTACTAGTTACTTTGACAATTGAGATTTTACATACAAAACCTATAGTCCACTTAAATCAATAGGATGTGAACTGCTTTTGTATTCCTAAATATCCTAATAATATATGGAGTAGTTAAAATGAGCTCTAATTTGAATAGCTACAAAATAAAATACTGTTTATATCAGTAGTAGTAATGCAAATATATATATAGTATGTAAATAGTGTACATGCACTCTGAAAACGGGGCAAGCTTAAGAATTATTTTTACTTTTGATTCTTTCTGTAAGGACATTTTGCTGCTTATTGTCCATAACTGATCACTGTAAAACTTTTCACCGTAAATATACAGTATTATACTGGCAGAAGCTTAGCCAGTAAACTACTGTTTATTTACAGTTTGCATACTGTTTTAAATTTTTAAGGTATTTTACTGTAAATAGACATACCGTTTCTTACTGTATTATTTGAATTTACAGTAATATACTGGCTGCAGTGTAATTCTCGCCTTTTCCTTTATTTTCCCAAGATGCATTGGTATTAACAGTAAATACAGTGTGTAATCTGTAACATTTGCAGATAGGGCTGTAATATTCTTTTCTCCCAGAATGCATTACCATTTACAGTATGATCCTGTATAACATTAAAACAGTAAGATAATATATGAGATTTTAGCTGTACATTTACATCAAAGATGTACAGTATATTTTACTTTGAAATTGTTAAACTGCACTAATGTTATTAAGAGTTCTGCTTTGAATGCACATACCACAGACAAACGAATGCTGCAGCTCCTTTTCACAAAGAATGTGTTGTGAACTTGTAGTTGTGGTTCACTAGCAGTTGTACCTTTAACATTTAGCAAAAAAAACTTTATGTCATAACAAATATTTGTGTTGGTACCAAACTTTCTATACACCTGACTCCACACTTAAGGGTGCATGCAGTTGCTCGCTGAGAGGAAACTTGCGTAGCTTTTTAAAGTAAACCTGATGCTACAACAGTAAGCTAAATATCCCAGTGTATCATCAGGAACAGATGTTTCCTCTGATGCAGCCCTTTTTCAGTCAGCTAGATGGATTTTACTCATTCTTATCTGGTGCAGGTTTTAGGAATAATAAAATGGCCTTCTCTGCTTATACTTCATCAGTTGAACAACAATATGCCTCACCAGTATTTTACTGTCACTTTGCAGCGTAAAAGACAGCTGGCAGAGAGGTGGGTGGAGCAGACAACACTTCCAGTGAGGAAGGTGCAGTGAGCCCAAGGAAAACTTCACACTGCTGTAGATCCTTGACCATTACTGTGACCCCCAACACACTGTTGCTAAATGTTCCATGTTGTTAAAAAGAGTAAAATACATTCATACGTTCATAATGCATTTAATAAATCTGTAGTTAAACTGACAGGTTAAAGAAACTGAATTGTAGTGTTGTAATGATGACTAACTAAACATTACTTCTAGAAGTTAGTAAAAAGTAAAATTCATAAATATACTGTTTGGCTGAGCATTGCTCTTAGACATTACTGTTGCCTTATGTTGTTGTGAATAAAGCCACTATAAAAATGCGTCTGCAGTATCCTGTATTTTGTGTCAATGCAGTGACCTTAGTATTATTTTGCCAACCCACTCCTTTAATTCTTAATACATTTAATTTTATGCTACTATTAAATATATCGTATTGTATAAATGTTAAAGATGGACCAGGTCAGCACTTTATTTTAAGGGCCACAAATATGATGAAGTAATGAAGACATTGTCGTGATAGTGAGGAATGGTGGACCCAAACGCAGAGAGAGGGAGGCAGGCAGGAGCAGCGTAGAAACTCAAAGATTTATTGGACAACCATGAGGGGAGCAAACAACAAAGGAAGTCCTAAAGGCAACAGGCAAAAAGGTCCAAAGTACAAAAAAAAAACAAGAACAGGGAATCCAGGGAGCCGAGACAGGCACAGGAACACACAAACTGACCGGGAGGAGATACAAAACGATCTGACACGAGACAAAGGGAACACAGGGGTTAAATACAAGAGGTAATGAACAAATGAGGGACAGGTGACACGACAGGTGAAACACATCAGGGCGGGGCAGGACAATCAAAGGCAAAAAGTAAAACTAGACATGACAGGACAGAAAACAGACTATCAAAATAAAACAGAACGACAGACAGGAAACATGAAACAACCTAAACACAGAGACTTGACACACAGAACACAGAATACAGGAATTAACCAAAACATATACAATAAACCAGGAGATAACTGAACAGAAATATACAGAAAATACAAACACAGGGAACATGAACAAATAAACAAAGACAACAGAAATAAACAAACTGGAAACAGAAATAATCCAAAACCATAACAGACATAATGTTTAGTTAATCATGATTACAATTTTTCAGAATATATGTACACTGCTGTGACTGGTCAGTTTTTTTGAAGAAGATATGAACATCATTAATACATCAGAAATCAAGATGATTCATATACCTTAATTGATGCATTAATTAACGTATTGTTTCTGCATTAAGTCATGCATGAGATACTATTAATCCTTGTACATTACTGATAGTTCATGAAGTACTACTTGAATGAATGCATGCTTTTTCATGCATGAAGTCATGCATGAATCCATGATAATTCATGTACCATTATTATAAAATGTTACCAATGCAATCAGCGCTGAGCTATATACACATTATTGGCCACTAAACCAAATGACTAATTCCCTTAATTTCAATAGATCCATAGACAAGTGACAGATTCCAGGAAAGATCTGAATAAAGAATTGGAGAATGCAAATGCCTCAGGCTCTGGATGAGGATGATGTAATTTTGCTCTTATTCTAAGAATTAAGTCCTAAACGGACCGACATTGACTCTCCCTGTACATTTTGTAAACAGAATATTGAAACAATATCTCACCTTTTTTTTTATTGTGAAATATCCAAAAGATTTTGGACAGATTTGGAGTCTTGCCTTTTTGAACCCATTTTGTCTACTCCTTTAACCTTAAAGATATCATCCGTTTCTACGATAATTCAGGAAATGTTGCTCTTGAGTATCTAATTAATTTCATCAATCTATATGCCAAATTTTGTATTCACAAGCAGAAATTCTCTAACTAATTTCCTAATTTTGTACCTTTTCTCATAGAACCTAAATCTCTACTGAAGTCACTTAGATTGTTGAATAACATAAAAAGTATTAAAATTGTGGAAACTGTAGAGCTTTTTTCCCTCTGACTAATTGTAAATTTATCTTTACATGTACATCTTTTTATTTTTTCTATGTAATGATTCTGTTATTTCATTGTTTGTATTACTTTGTATGTTTTTTATTTATATCTTCATAAGTGTGTACACTTGATATACAGTATATGTGATATTTCTGCTTACCTGATGCTTTGAATACTGCATTTTGTCAAGAAAAAAAAAAATAAAAAAAAATAAAACGTCCTGAGCAGATAGAATGAAGGCTAGATATAAGGCCAGGTTAAGCAGAGATAGATTTTTAAGTGCTGCCCCAGCAAGAAGTAACTTTTTATTGCTAAGAGATATTTTGGCATCAGCAATCTCCAGTCTGTTTTTTACCAATCCCACCAGACTCCATTTAAATAAACAGTAACTTTATCATCGTCAAACACTACATTCGAAATCAACAGAAACAAAATAAAATTATCAGAAGCCGTTTGGTTTGTCTGTCCACTATACATGTGAAATACTGGCTCTATACACGCTAACAGTATGGGTCATTTAAATGGAGTCTGGTGAGTTTGGCGATAGTGATTTCAAGGCTGTTTCATGCTAAACAAAAGAATTTGACTCTGTAACAATCTCTGTAGGGATCTTTTCCATAATGTTGTCAGGCACTTAAAATAATAATCAGTATTCACACTTTTTTTTTATTCCTCAGGGGTAAAATGCAATAACAAAGCTGGCACTGATTTTGTTAACTATTATTTTCAATGCACTTTCACAAGTTTTTACTCTGATTTTACCTCATCTAACAGCAGAATTTTCTCTGTGCTCAAATTTGGCTTTCCTTTGTTTCCATTTGAACCAGTTCCCAATAGTTTAATCCATTTTTTAAATCAATCACAAGATTTCATAAAAATAAAAAGGAACTTTTTCTAAGCATTTAAAGAATATAAATAGGCATTTGCAGACTATCATATCACTGTAAAAATGTTTGTTTAAAGAATGATAGTAGTAGTTCCTTAATTCTAACTGGCTGTTCCTTCTCTGCTGAACATACATGTGATTAATCATGTGATCAATAGATAGCTGCTCCTAAAGTCACTTAATACATGTGATAGCTCTTAAAAGTATATTCCTATTTAATACAGTCTATGATGTTGATTGACGATTATTTACACTTGTTGGTTTGATAAATACAAGCTCAGATCTCAACTGAATACCTACAGTATGGGAAAATTTGACACAATGTTTTGACAGTGCTCTAAAAAACTAATCAGAAGGGGGCGACCTCTAGCTCACCCAGTAAGAGTGTGCGCCCCATGTAGGCTGAGTCCTCTGCAGCGGCCCCGTTTCGAGTCCAACCTGCGGCCCTTTGCTGCGCGTCATCCCCATCTCTTTCCCACCTTTCCTGTCTATCCGCCGTCACTTTCAAATAAAGGGAAAAGCCCCAAAAAATAATCGTAAAAAAATAAATTAAAAAAAATAATCAGAAGGATGCCAAATTGCTCATCATCTATCCATTATGTGTAACTGCGTATCCTTTAGGGTTGCAGGAAGCTGGATCCAATCCCAGCTGACATTGGTGCGAGGGACACTGCTCCACCGTGTTGCTCATCATGCATTATAAAGAATGTGAAAAACTGTCATCATTCCCATGACTTTAAATTATTTTCAAGAATGATGAAAAACAAACAGGTACCTTTAAATTAGACAATATGTAAAAAAAAAAAAAGTGTTTACAACAAAGTGTAAGTAGCTTGAGCTGCTGTGGAATCTACTGTCCATGTGAAAATAATTTCAAAAGGTACCACTATGTGGCAGCATAACAACAGAACGTGCTTCTTTGCTCCGCATGTTGCATATTGAAAAGCAGGACCTGCTCAAAAACTGGAAACCTGATGTTTTCGAAAAACTGCAAATTACACAAAGATACACTTACAACCAACCTAAATAAAGCATGTTTAATTTACCTTTTTTTTTATCTGTGATTCAAAGAGATTTAAAACCATTTAATACAAATCTTTAATTTACTTTTACAGTACAGTGTAGTAGGGGTGGCCCTTAAATGATATACTGTGATAATGATTGATAATGTGACAAAATACTGGAGAATATTTAATATTAATTTCAAGAACATACAAATAGCAACAAAACAAGTCTTATAGTTTAATGTCAGAAGAAACATTAACAGTTTCTAATATTCAATTAAACCTTTTACATACAACAAGTACTCAAGCCTATAAATAATTCACAGAAATTCCCCCATTTATTTACATAATCATTATAGGTCATATCAGATGACACATGCACTCCTGTAACTTTGACCAGCAAAAAATAAAATACAAAATAAATGGGGTGATGACAGTGATGATATGATCAACACAGAAGTGATACGTTACTGCGGTATTGTGGCGATGCGGTTATCGTCACAGCACTACTCCTCATATGAGGGCCCTGTATACTCGGTTCTCTTTTTCCCCTCAGTCCAACGCCTCTGCCTGCCTGTTTGCCAGAACCTTTCAGCTTTGACTTTTCTGCTTACCCGTGGATTTTCAGTTCCTTCTGTTCAGACTTTTCAACCATGCCAGTGAGCTCATGTACCTTCATATCCCTCAACTGTTCCTGTCTGCTCACTTGTCAAAAGTTCCTCTTTATTTAAAGGGTTACATCACCGATTAGCATTAAGCTTTGTATCAGTAGAAACCCGGTAGTATTTTCGAATGACCGTGCTTCCCTCCCTCATGTCCCCCTGAGACGACAGATCTCTCTATTGTGTGTCTTGAAAAAAGCCTCTGATGACGCAAAAATCGTCATTTAGCGTCATCTGAGGCATTTTTGGCCCGAGGCTATGGACTACATCCATAGTACAGCCAGCTAGTTCCGCATGTTTTCAACCCGCCCTTAGGGGGTGGGACTGTCACTACTCGATGTGAGTCGAGTGTCAGCCATCTTGAAGCTAAGCTAACAGGCTCTCTCTTTTCAGCAGCAACTTTGTGCAATGTGCATTCAAACATGTGTACCACCGGGATACACTGGTACAGATCGGAGAATATGCAGGAAACTTTATTACAGACGGAATACTCGACACACAACGCAAGTTTTACCTGCTACGCAGACCAGCACCTCAGCCTGCGGTGACGCTTGATGCCGCTAGCTGGAGAAGGGGACATCGAAAGCGTTGTGTGAGAAAGTGGAAAAGCGGAACGAGGGCAGGAGTTCGAGCTAGGTGGAACGCTAACGCTAGCCGGCCACCTGTCCCATCCATCCTGCTTGCAAATGTCCGCTCATTAGACAACAAACTTTGTTTGAAAACTTCAACGAAAATCCCAACGCGAGTTCAGAGAATGCTGTGTTTTTGCTTTTGTGGAAACATGGCTGAACAACAGTGTACCGGACTCCGCTATCCAGCTACCAGGCCTGCTAGCCTTCCGAGCAGATGCTGCTCTGTCGCCGGGTATAACACGTGGAGGTGCAGGGGCGGATCTAGAAAAATATTTATGGGGTGGCGAGAGGGGGGCAGGAATTTTTGAGGGGTGGCAACATATGGCAGACGTATATATATACTGAATCTTTTACTACTTTTATCACAGTTTGATGAGAAATATTATGTACACATTACAAAAGGACACAGGCTGCCATTTACAAACTCAGACAGACAAACTTAATCTCATGCAATCAATATCTGGCATTTGAGCTTTCATGTGGAACAGTTCATATTAGGAATAAGTGACCATACGATGAGATCTCACTTAATAGGAGATAGAAGTATGATAGAAGTATTATCACAGGAAAGGCATTAAGGTAAGACACAGGTGATGTGTGAGAGGGGAAGCAAACAGTTTTGGACTGTGTCAGAGAGGCAGCGTTGCAGGCAGCATTTGTACAAGATTAGGAACTGTCATTGATTAGTTATAACCATCAGACTGTCTTAACACACACTAACATTTTAGCCTGGGAGAGTATTTTTAGGTTAATTTGTTTAATTTTTTTAATTTAATCTGTGCAATAGATCTAAAATACATTCTACACGAAATATAAAAACTCATCTCCCCATCTCACACTTTCACACTGACAACTTTCCCTAATTATTCATATTTAAGCAAACATGAATTTTTAAATTTATTTGATGTCTAAGCAATGTCTCTTAAATTTTATAAAAATGTCCGTCTTTGTCATTTGTTGTTCTTATTCATATGTTACTTAGTATATATGCAGCAACAATTTCCGTACCATGTGGACCAGCTCGACTGGAGATGGTTGGTGATGGCCCAGGCACTCTGCTTTCCCTTTCACTGTCTGAGCTCTGCACGGTATCTTGTCTCTCGCTTTCTCCCTCCTCATCTTGGTGATGCTCTCCCTCCATATCTTCACCGCTGTGGTGTTCTCCCACCTCCTCCTGTCCCTGGTCGCCTTGGCCTTGTATTCTATCTCCGTCACCTTTCTGTTGCCCTTTTCTCTCCACCTAGTCTTCGTCTTCTCTCTCTCCTTCCACCTCTTCTCTCGCTCCTTCCACCTCTTTTCTCTCTTCTTCCACCTCTTTTCTTTCTCCTTCCACCTCATCTTCTCCGTCTACCTTGCTCAGTTGTTCATTTTCTATTTCTCTCGCCTTTCTCTTTGGTGAGAAAAAACTACATATGCTACCTTTCCTCTTCATTTCTGTAAGATTAAAAGTAATTTTACAATGTTTTCCTTGACATACGTTGAATCAATATTAGTTTTTGTAGCCGACTTTACACAGAACAAACGTCAGACCTAAGTAACATTATATGTATAGTAGGCAAAATAACGTTCTTCAACCTGATTTTTATCATCTCAAAATCAGCATCGCAACTATGCTAGCACTGTGCTTTCGTTATAATTTCATTTCTTGATAGATAGTTGATCCGTTTTGACCTCTTTCCTCCTGTGTCTCCTTTCCTCACGACTCCTGGCTCCCTCGCTTAGCGCCACTCAGTTTTCCAAACAAATCAGGCTCTTGCCACTCTGGCGTCATCTCGTGCTGCATTCCCTGCAGTCGGACATTGGAGATTCGCTATAAATTGTCAAATTGGCCAGAACTTTTAATTCATTGCTGCCAACAGGGGTGGCAGCAGGGGTGGCAAGGCTTTCTTTTAGGGTGGCATTTGCCACCATATACCACCCTGGTAGATCCGCCCCTGTGGAGGTGGGCTGTTAACACGGTGCAGAAATGCGGTGCTTGTATCCAACCGCTGGTGGAGTTTGTGACTGTTAAATGCCGACCATTCTACATTCCACGCAAATTCACGGCTGTGTTTATACTCGGTGCTTACATCCCACCAAGCGCTAATGCTACCAATGCGTTAGCTGACCTTTACAGAGCCTATAATGTGTGTGCACCAAGGGCGAGGCTAGCCCCTTTTTAGGGGTGCTGAAGCACCCCTAATAATGCTCGCCTAGCTGCTAGCATGGCACTCCCTCATACTCTGAAGCACCCCTAAAAGGGAGCTCAGCACCCCTAAAACTTGGAGTAAGAAATGTTGTTATTCTAACATTTTTGTTCGTCTTGACAAGGTTAAATAATGTCCAAAACATACTCCGTAGTTTGTGGTTTAAAATGTATGTGTTAAGGATGAAAATGAAAACATCCCTCATCCTCTTCTCTTCTTCTACTTCTCCTCTGTACCTGCACTGCTCAGCACGACCGTCATCCAGCACGAAACACACACAGAGTGAGAACCCGTTATGTAGTGTTGTGAATCAACTAAGTTGCTCCAAAGCTGTGTCTCACAAACCATATCGGTGAGTACCTGAATCACGTGTACACCTATAATAACGCCGCCTTCACACTGGCAGTTGAAATCCGCTCCGTAATACGCAATACGCCCCCAGCGGACGTCGTACTACACCGTTGAAAAGCTTCGGAAGCGACTCACAAAAATGGCAGAGAGACTAGAACGAGTGATAAGTGTCTGAATGTACGATTCTCTCTGACCTCTCTTATACAGATATAAACAGAAAGGCTGCTGCGTGGAGAAAAGTTGCCCAGGACGTTGACATGTCATGTCGGTTAAATGTGATATAGCGGTATAATGTCAATAGTTCGGTGTCTGTTGCTAGCTAACCAATTAGCATTAGCAGGTTTGTTTATCAGTACCATAGCAACGCACATCACGTGCGTCTTTTCTGGTCAGTCGTCATGGAAACATGAAGCCCTGGCCAGAGCCATAGTCTTTCTCTATCACTCTGGCCCTGGCGTTTGGACCAGAGTGAAAAAACAAACATATCACTGTATACTACCAGTAGGCCTATGTGTGAAAACACTCACTGTGGCTTTTTAAATGAATTGTTATTCATTCCTAGATTTATATCTGTTATTTTTCAGTTGTGGCTGACTATCAAACTAGACAATAAAAGAAAGCTTAATGTTTTTCTTTTGCTGTATTTATTCATTCCTCACACACAGAGGATTTAACCTGAACCAGGCTTAACGCCTGAACTCATAGCATTTCTCTCTCTCTCTCTCTCTCTCTCTCTCTCTCTCTCTCTCTCGCTCTCTCTCTCTCTCGGCACATGGAGTTAACGTTCAGGAAAACCTGCTGAGTGAAGAAGGTTTTGTGTTTGTTACAGGGGGCTGTCTGTGTGAACTCTCACAATTAAGCTGGTACTCTGAAAAGGTCTCAAAAAAATGAAAAACAATCTGGATGTTGGAGTTAGTTGAACCAATGTTAAAATGATAGTTATTTTTCAATAGACATATTTTTGTTTTTTGTGTGAAAAGAGGGTGGGTGGTGGCAGTGGGGCTCATTGGGTGCTCAGCACCCCTAAAGCTCTGACCCTAGAATCGCCCCTGGTGTGCACTAAATGTAGCCTGTTTTATATGTCGTTTATATGTAATGTCGTTTTTATATATTTTAAATGTGTAACATCACTTGAGCCACGGTGAAACATTGTTTCATTCAGTGTATATGGTTGAAATGACAATAAAACATACTTGACTTGATTTGACTGCCTCTCTGTAAGCGGTAGGCGTGGCTTGGGAGTGGCCTCGTAGGGAAGCGAAGCAAGTGCATTCTGGGAGTTGTTGTCTTTCATCCACATGAGCCAAAAACACATTTTCTGGCTTTTCTAGGTCTAGAAGGCACCTTCTTTTTCTAGAAAAAAATTCTACTACATAAATGACCCAATTTAAATACATATTCATCTTTCCAGCGGTGAAATATCCCTTTAAGGAAGAATAGGAACAGGATGGTCATGTGAACAGACTTTGCATGTGACAGAAAGATTATTCCCTTTTTTTTGCTTTGTACTCTTTACTGTCTTACTTTTTGCTCTTTAGAAAAAGCCAGATGACAACTGAGGCTTCTTCCTTCCAGAGGATATTCCGTCGGATGCATGCAAACTCTGGTGGATTCATGAGGACTGTTATGGACTGCTCTTTAGATCTCTGCGTGGTAAATTGAGACAGCTAGCTAAACTATCTGTCCAATCTGAGTTTTCTCTCGCACGACTATTTTGCAGCGGCCCATTGTGATTGGTTTAAAGAGATGCCAATAATCCAGAGCACATTCTCCCATCCTGGATTGCTATGTGGACTAGCCAGACCCTCCTGCCCTCCGCAGCGTGTGGATGGTCTGGCAAAGCGAGACTATGCCAAGAGGAACCCACTGTTAAGGGAGAGCCATTTCAGATAAGGAAGGATACTAAAGTGCCCTAGTTTTTGGCCTCTTGCATTGTCATCACCAAAGACTCTGGCAAGCCCAAAGCCAGGAGACTGTCCATGTCAGGGGCCAGGCCACCAGCCTGAGCCCTTCCGGTAGGGTTGGGTACTATTCCCCTTTTTTTTCGGTACCGATACTGGTACCTCAAATTCGGTTCCCCTACCCAACGGTACCTTTTTTCGGTACTTTGTCTCTGCAATAACAAAAATTAATTTCAGTTGTAAAAATAATTCTAAACCTATTCATCCTATTTACTTAGACCCTCTGTGAGGGTGAAGACAGAACGGACCCAAACGCTAGGCTCAGCAGACAAACCAGTTTTATTAAAGGAGAGGGAAGAGGAAGGAGTGGGGAGGCGGACGCCGGGGACAGGAGAAGGGGCTCTGGGGCTGGAGTAGGATGGTGAGGGAATGCTGAGGGAGACTGTAGAGCTAGGATGGTGAGGGAATGCTGAGGGAGGCTGTAGGGTAGGATGGTGAGGGAACGCTGAGGGAGACTGTAGGGCAAGGATGGTGAGGGAGCTAGCGGGGAATAGGATTGCGAGGGAGCTGGGAATGCGCGGGGGAACCAGGACCAAGGGGGCCGAAGAGGGGGCACTGGAGTCCGGGGAAGATGGGAGTCGAGGTGGAGGGTGGCTGGAAGCTGGAACGAAGGCAGGGCAGTGCAGGAGCAGAGCAGGATGGAGCGGAGAGCCGTGAGAGGGGGACCGAACGGTGAAGCCAGCTGACTGGAGGTACGGGAAGCGAGTGGAGAGAATGACTGCAGGGAGGAGACAAAAAGTTAGCGACAGACAAGGACAGGTAAGTACAACGTTTTCTTAGAGAGCTTGTGTTAGCGTGTCACCAGAATGACTGAAGCAACGATCAAGCAAAGATGATGAGTGGATCCGGGGTTCATATACTGGCTTGATAGTAGATGGCTGGCAGGTGTGTACAGCGGGAGGGGTGATGGTGGAATGACGAACAGGTGCATGTAATCAGCTGGCAGGAGCAGGCAGGAGGAGGGGAAAACACAGGAGACACAGAAAGAGGCAAAACAAACAGAGAAACTGACAGTGGGAATAAAATGGGCACTGGGAAAACAGAAAATAAAACAAAGACTCACAGCCAGCCGACCCCAACCATAACACCCTCTTGCTATTTATTTAGAAGATTTTACACACCACACAAAAAAACACCTCCTTCTCCCCTCCCAAACCCGTCCCTACAAACTAGCAAATCGAATTATTAATTTCTTACACTGCATTGAAACTTGTATTTGTATCGTATTCTATTTTAGCCTGATTTTGTATCTCTTTTTAATTGTTCTATAATGTTTTATGTAAAGCACTTTGAATTGCCTTGTTGCTGAAATGTGCAATAGAAATAAAGTTGCCTCGCCTTACAATTTCCAGTCAGTCAAAGGGGCATAAAGAACACGGTTGGGCCTACAATTCTCAGCCTGTCAGTCAGTCAAAAGGGCAACGAGAACACTGCCTGTCTGTCTGGCAGTTTTGACCGCACCGCGACTGCTTTCTCAATACGATGGAGAACACCTTTAGTAAGCTGTGTGGAGATTTGAGTTATATAATATTCCTTAACTTGATGTTTTCTCCACAGAGTTCAGCAGGAGAGTTCAGAGGGCCTTGGTGATCAGTCAGCCCAGCAAGATCAAACAGACCTGGGGTCTCATTTATAAACGTGGCGTATGCACAAAATGGGGCTGAAAATCTGCGTACGCCACTTCCCACGCAAAGGTTGTGATTCATAAAAAACAAACTTGACAGGAGAATGTGCAGTCCTCCACGCAAACTCTGACCCATGCGTACGCACATTTTGGAGACAATAGGAACTGGTGACGCAAATGGTGAGGTGGTGAACTGAAGTCAGACTGCAGAAAGTACATGTGGGAATAATGATTACTCGTAATATTTTCAAGTATTGATGCCTCACACAAATTTTTTCTCTCTGTATGATCCACGTTATCATGAAGATTAAATCCAGCAGTGTTATTTGTGCTTGTACTGAGTGATAATTGTTTCATAAACATCTTGTAAAATCAAACTCAAATCTTAGATCAATTCGTTCTTAATATTTAATCGGCGCTCTCTCACCGTCACAGAGTCCGCTACGGAGCGCAGGAGGAGGAGATGGCCCGACTGCATGGAATACAGGATAGCATCGAATACCCTAGCATTAGATAACTGCAGAACACAGTGTAAATGTCAGGATTTGGGACAGAACTCAAATGCGGAAACTGGAGTGGTGGAAACAAAAATATATTTATTGTTAACAAAACTTGTGGTAGGAGAGGAACTGGTCCGAAGAGGTGGTTGAGGTCTGTAGAAGCTTGAGACTGGAGCGGAGCTGACTGGGTCCGAGATCTGGTGGTAACTGAAGGTGAGTATTTTCTTCTAGGACACGGAAAACAGACAGGTTAGATTGAAGCAAAAACTCAAGACTAGAAAACAACAACGAGTTCAGCGAGAAACTCATACTCTGGGTAAGTAACAATCCAGCGTCGAACAGAAAGTCTCACTGGACTTTAAAGGAGGTTGATGAGCTGATGAGTAGCAGGTTAGTTGATGGTGAATTGGAACCAGGTTAAAAGTTAAAGTTAAAGTTTAAGTAAAGTTAGATCTCATATTAAGAAGAAGTTCCAGTGTGTGTTTGAAGGGATTGCTAAACCAGGAAACCAAACCCTTCTGAATCAGATGTACACAGAGCTTTGCATCACAGAGGAAGGGACTGCAGAGGTCGATGATGGACATGACGTCGGACAGATTGACACAGCATCCAGGAAACCAGACAGACCAGAAACAAAAAATCAGACAGGAAGACATCTTTAAAGCCTCACCTGGAAGGGATGAAACAATCAGAACAGTGATGACAATGGGAGTGGCTGGCATTGGGAAAACAGTCCCAACACAGAAGTTCACTTTAGACTGGACTGAAGACAAAGCCAACCAGGACATCCAGTTCACATTTCCATTCTCTTTCAGAGAGGTGAATGTGCTAAAAATGAGCCTCCAGTCAGCTGGCTCCTCCATCCAGTACCTCCCTCACGGTTCCCTGCTCCAGTCTGCCTCAGCTCTCGCCACCCTGCGCTTCAGTACATCCCCTGCGGATCTCCCAGCCCCGGTCTCCCTGTGCTCTCGGAGCTCTCGCTCTGTTCCCCGTTCCAGTCTCTGCGCACATGCTCTTGTCCATGGCATCCACCTTCCCACTTCCCAGTTTTCCTGAATAAAATATCTTTTGCTGAGCTCTGCATTTGGGTCCGTTCTGTCCTAACTGTAACAGACACCCAGTTATACTTGTCAATCAAGCAAGACGAAACCAGTCAGTTAGCTAAACTTCAAGTGTGCATTAAAGATATAAAATCCTGGATGACCTACAATTTTCTGATGTTAAACTCAAACAAAACTGAAGTGATTGTGTTGGGCTCCAAACACCTCCAAACTTCATTATCTAAAGATACTCTGGATGGCATTGCCCTGGCTTCCAGCACTACTGTCAGAAATCTAGGAGTTATTTTTGATCAGGATTTATCTTTCAACGCCCATCTAAAATAAACCTCAAGAACAGCCTTTTTTCATCTTCGTAACATTGCCAAAATTAGGAATATCCTGTCGCAAAACGATGGTGAAAAACTAGTCCATGCATTCGTTACTTCTAGGCTGGACTACTGTAATTCCTTACTATCAGGATGCTCAAATAAGTCCCTTAGGACTCTCCAGCTGATCCAGAATGCTGCAGCACCTGTTCTGACAAGAACTAAGAAAAGAGATCATATTTCTCCTGTATTAGCTTCTCTGCATTGGCTTCCTGTAAAATCCAGGATTTAATTTAAAATCCTTCTCCTGACCTACAAAGCTCTAAACGGTCAAGCACCTTCATATCTTGAAGAGCTCTTAGTACCTTATTGTCCCACTAGAGCACTACGCTCCCAGAATTCAGAGCTTCTCGTGGTTCCTAGAGTCTCTAAAAGTAGGATGGGAGCCAGAGCCTTCAGCTATCAGGCTCCTCTCCTGTGGAACCAGCTCCCAGTCTGGGTTCGGGGGGCAGACACCGTCACCATATTTAAGAATAAACTGAAAACACTCCTCTTTGATAAAGCTTATAGTTAGGGAACGAGTAGAGGGAGGCAGGCCAGTACAGCCCAATCCGGTTGGGGAGAGTTCTAGCCCGACCAGGCTCCTCTCCTTAACCTGTCTCTCTTAGTTATGCTGTTATAGTTCTAGACTGCCGGGGGAAGTTCCTTCCTTCCTGTGACACACTGAGCTGCTCTCTCCTCTCTCTTTCCATTTGTTTCCATTTGTGTGCATCCTTGTCCCAGAAATGCTTGTTACTAACCTAGCTCTGGGGAGTTTACTCCCCGGAGTCCTTATGTTTCTTTTCCCGCCCAGAATATTCCCTTGGATTAGGGTGGCACCACGATCTTGGTTGGAGCTGTCACTGTGGTCCAACGCTCTGCAATGCCCTGCAGTGTCCGGCTGCGTCCTGCCAAGTGTTTGCATCCTGCTAAGTCCACCCATGCTGTGCTGTGCCACACTACATCCTGTAACGCCCTTCAGTGCCCTGCTATGACATGAACTACTACGACTACCATTTGTAGTCACTGTTCCATTATCTTTGTGACTATTATTGCCACTGTTCATCACATCCCCAACCGGCAGCATCAGACACCGCCTACCAAGAGCCTGGGTCTGTCCGTTTCTTCCTAAAAGGGAGTTTTTCCTCGCCACTGTCGCATTAGCCACTGCTAATGCTTGCTCTTGGGGGAATAACTGGAATTGTTGGGTCTTTGTAAATTATAGAGTGTGGTCTAGACCTACTCTATCCGTAAAGTGTCTCGAGATGACTCGTGTTATGATTTGATACTATAAATGAAATTGAATTGAATTGAATTAGTGGCTGTAACCTCTCAGAGAGAAGCTGTGATGCTCTTTACTCAGTTCTCAGCTCCAAGTCCTCTAGTCTGAGAGCGCTGGACCTGAGTAATAACGTCCAGCAGGATTCAGGAGTGAAGCTGGTTTCTGAAGGACTGAAGAGTCCACACTGCAAAATGGAAAATCTCAGGTTAGAATTCAGCTAACAATTTAGCTCCTCTGAGCTTTTATTTTCAGCATTTATTCATTATTGAAAGGACTTTTTATCTAATCATTTTAAGTTGAGTGGCTGTACATTGTCAGAAATAAACTATGAAGCTCTGTCCTTAGTTCTCAGCTCCCAGTCCTCTAGTTTGAGAGAGCTGGACCTAAGTAACAATACAAAGTAAATATTTTTAGAATCCTGTATTGACTTTATCAGCCTATTGCAGTCCTTCAGTTATATGCATCCAAACTCAAACAGGGTCATCCCCATGACAAATGAAACAAACCAGAGGGTTGGAACGTAGATCAACTAAAGAGATTTTTCTTCAGAACCAACACAACAGCCAAATGGCTGCATTACTGCTGATATCACACCAATCTGATGCTGATCTTACTGTAGCCTGTAGTCTTGTTAACATAAGATGGAGATCTTACCCTCACTTGTTAACAAGACTACAGGCCTATATCGGAGGGGGGGGCTGATGATGACTCTTGGTGTGAGACGGTTACGGATCCTGCAATTTGGGGAAATCTATCTAGTGACAAATTAAAAAAACATTATCATTGAAGGAGGGGCCTCAGTAAGTTTTCTATTAGTTTGGCAGTTGAGTTCAAATATCAACAATCTTTGCACAGAATCGCTTACTGCACCTTTAATTGTGCATCAAAACAATTATTGGCATTAAAAGGAATTTGTGTTAACTCGCTTAATTTTGACTGCCCTAAAAAAAGTGTTACGCAATGTCACTTTGAACATGTCTCAAATCACGCACCTATGTACTAACACTTGCTATTGGGAGTACATAGTGTGTTTAGACTGACGAAGTGTGGCCAAATGTGGCGCACTACGAGTACCTGAATACTGCAGTCAAAACGGTCAAAACCTGCAGTCATCTGGTCACTATCTTTGCTACGTAGCGGAAGCTACGAGACCACCACCGTCTTTTTAAACGTGAATCTGGCTTGCCAGGAAGCTGCAGATGTTGCGATTGAAATGGCAAAACTATACAAATGTAATTTATACATGTTTTTTTTTTTCAGAAAGGACCACTATACTTTAGTCAGAGAGTGAGAAAACAAGCCAGCTTGTGATGGTTTCCAGGGATTAAAGGACCCAAATGCAGGGAGAGGCAGGCAGGCAGGAGAAGGGTTGAGCTTGAGGATTTATTGATGAACAAAAAACGGCAGTACGGAGGCTGGAAAAACTCAGGGAAAAAACCTCACAGGAAAAACTTACAAAAACAACGCAGGGAAGAATCAAAAGCAAAGGCACCAGGCTTAGACACGCTGACAAGGAACAAACAGACAGGGAGGAAACACAAACAGACGCAAAACGATCTGACAAGAGACAAGGGAAACACAAGGACTAAATACACTAGGTAATGAGGTAATGAGGGGCAGGTGACACACCAGATGAAACACATTAGGAGAGACAGGGTAATCAACAAAGGCAGGAAAACACCGGAAGTAAAACTAGACAAGACAAGACAAAAAACAGGACTATCAAAATAAAACAGGAAACAGAAATATATACACAGGGAACATGAATATACACAGTCCAGAATACACAAAACAGGATAAATATACACAACAGAACAGAAATATACAGAATAAATATACAAGACAGGAAACAGCAACAGAAAAATACAGTCAACAGAAATGTCCATAACCGTAACACAGCTAATATTTTGTTGGCCGACAATAGGTAGATGAAGAGCCATTTCTGGTCAATGCACAATTTAGATACTTTGCGTGTGCAAAATTGACGTTATGATCACTCAAAGCAATATCAAGGATGCCTGATTGAGAAATATTTCGATGCTCTGAAACTAATATTAAGTCCAATAGGGACTGACTGTTAACAGACACTGTAGTAGGTTCAGTGATTAACTGTTGTAGGCCAGACACCTTGCAAAAAGTTGAAAGAGATTCTTTCAAGCTACTACTACGAGGCTGTAATATATTTGTGTTAAAATCACCTATAATGATACATTTGTTCTCCATGCGTACGCTACTCTTACAACAAATCATTTCAAAGAGCTCATAAAAATCTGTTTGCTGACACCGCAATCACAGCAGCCTTAGAGATACTTGCAAGTTGCCTGACCTCCTCAAGCTTAGGCAGCAAGCTCCTTGCATTAATATGAATAAAATGAAGCCCTTTCTGACTGAAAACAACCTCACAGTAATTTCTTGCATCAACAAAACTGTCACCAGAACAATGCATTGTCTCAAACTTCCAATCAACTTGTTGTATCCTTGTTAGGTGTTTGTACATGTAGACATCATATTTAGAAACACTGATACGTCTCCATCCCAGTTTAAATTAAAAGATGGATATAGTGACATTTGAACACCTTATACAGTTTTTATGCTTCCGCACTTGCGATAGCCGTGGCTGGAGGCATTATATTTTTAGGGTGGTCCATCCATCCATCCATCCATTCTTGTGAACGTGATATCTCAGGACCCCATGGATGGAATTTCTTCAGATTTGGCACTGACATCCAGTTGGACTCAATGATGAACTGACTATATTTTGGAAGTAAAAGGTCAAGGTCACTGTGACCTCACAAAATGCGTTTTTGACCATTATTCATACACTAATTATGACAACATATCACACAAATGTCTGAAAGGATAAAATGATTAGGTGATGACATTGTATACCCAAAAGGTCAAAGGTCAGCTTCACTGTGACATCAACACTTTTCCGGCCATTATTCAACAACATAACTCAGGAACAGAAGGGGAGATTCTGACCATATTTTACATGTGGTTGGATAATGAATTGGTGACACTAATCTGTGGTGCCCACCTTGAAACTGTGGTGATTGTATAGATCTTCTGTGCTACCGGGTTGAAGATGTTTGTGAAGCATACATTTAGCCAAAAAATACACTTAATAGCATTTTTAAATTGCTTCAAAGTCTTCACTACATACATTAATATGAGTCTAGACAGACATGGATGGAAACTGCAACTTGATTGGTTGGCGGAGACATAGAACCACAAGGCAGAAATTCTAGTTTTCTGATCACTATCTTAAAGGGTAATTTTGGGTTTTTATCAACCTGGATCCTATGTTTTTGTGTGTAAGTGACTAATAGGATAACAATCTTTGAAATTGGTCCAGTATTAAGTGTGAATGTTGTAATGTAACCCTATGGGGAAAATGTGCTAAAAGTGTTGTTTTTTTGCCACTGAAAGGCTTAGATTATATTCTACAACATCTTCAACATTATGGAAAGGATCCCTCCAGAGATAGACCTTTAAAACCTCTTTAAGACCTTTCTGTTTAACCAGAAACAGCTCTGAGGTCACTAGCGCTAAACCCACCAGACTCCATTTAAAAAAGCAATACTTTTGTGTATAGAGCCAACATATTTTCACATGTAATTCGGTAAACTATGTGTTTATTTCAACCAAAACTAGAGTTGTGATGGTTGCAAAAGTGGAAAAACAACCCAAAACGGCGTTTCATAGTTTTGTTTCTGTCGATTTGGAATAAAGTGTATTTTACATGGAGTCTGGTGGCTTTAGCGAATGCAATTTCGCAGATGTTTTTATGTTTAAAAAAGGATCTTACTCTTTAACAGAAAGGTCGACCTCCAGAAATCCTTTCCATAATGTTGTCAGACACTTACATATTAATCTGAGCCTGTCAGTGGCAAAACAAGCACTTTTCTGAACGTAAATACAAGCTGCACAATTGCCCTATTTGCTATTAACTTACATTGTAGCTTGTTTCACCGCTGCCGACTGCAACGATCTTGTGAGGTGAGTTTGGGCTGCTTGTGTTTTCTCCTTCACATTTCTGATGCCAGTGGGGATTGTTGATAGTGAGCACAACAATAAGCATGTTGAACAAAAGCTCAGTAATGTGCTGCTTTTCAATAACTTACATCTGGCAAAATCATCTCCAGTGCAAACCTTCTGCTCACCACTATCGCTGCTGTCACAGTGAATGAAAGAATGTGAAAACATTGACTTCCCAGGAACCAAAAAGAAAAATGAAAGAATGTTATCACAGTTTCTGTGGAAAATATAACGAAAGCACAATACAGCAGTAGTAAACCAGTATATCTGTGATATCCATGAGTGAAATTGAAGCCCATTCATGTTATTCACATTTCCTTGCATCAATCATACTGATTTAGGCAGGTATGGGCATGTTATTTCAGGTACCGGTGAAGTGATAAGATCAGGAAGGGCAGTTATAATAACTTGTATAGCCTGCGAAGGACGAAGGTTAGATGTTCCTGTTCTGATGAATTTCCTTAATGGAAATCTAATACAGTGCAACATTAGAAGTGCTTAATAGATTTTGGATAGCAGATTGTCACACATAAAAAAATCATCTAAATGTGAACACCTCGTTTTTCCTTTAACAGAAAAACAGTTCTACGATCCACTTTACGTTTTACATTAGATTATGGAGATAAAAAGTAAGAATAGAGACATCACTGGAGGGAAAAACAATCTGTGCCACAATATGCAACTAAGGACTGAAACGCTCACTTTGTGTTCTAACGTAAAGTGCCCGTAGCTATCTTAAATCATTAGATTTATGCATGCCAAGGGCTTATTTTAGTACCCTTTGTCTACCAGAGAGTTAGCTTTTAGTTAGCTAATGTTAGCTATGTATTAGCATGCTAAGGCACTTGCAAACATAATACTAAAGTTTTCTGATTAATCCACATTCCATTATAACACAAGTAAAAATGAGGACGTAACATTATGTCCTCATTTTAGAAGTTTTACCCTGACGTCATTTGACGCCACAGACGTAACTGTGTCACAAACTTATAACAGTTGGTTATTCAGTTCAGGTAATGCCTACCAAACACTAGAGGACTTTGAAAAGACAAAAGTCTAAAACCATCTCACATCTAAAGACAACCATCTCACATCTAACGTTAAAGACTGTCATAATATATAAAGACTGGGGATCTTGCAGGCAGTGGCAGTTTTTGGCACGGGCAAACCGGGCAGCCACCCGGGGCGGCATTTTTTCATGATACATGGGGGCGACACGAGCACTTAAAAAAAAAAATCCTGTAAGCGGTTTTCTACTGTATTATCTATCATTTCACTGTGTGGGGAATTGGCAAATTGGCGCCCCTGCTTGCTGAGAAGGTACCATGCACACTGCACAGAGAAGCTGTGTGAGAAGGGGAAAGGGACAGTTCACCTCTGGGTCGAACGGGTTGCTGGGCATAGGTGCTGATATCGTTAGTGCTCCGCTAATACTGAGCACCCACGAAGCTGATTGCGGTTATGTGTCAGTTAAACTTTTCATCTCCAATCCTATCCTGAGTTGAAAGATAGAAAGATAGGTTCCAGGTTGAAAAAAACGGTAGTTACCCTTTAAGTTACATTGATAATTAAATATGAGGATGCATTAGGGTGTTACGACGTAGCTCGAACATTATGCATGCAGATGTGCACCTCCTCAAATATGTAACTACACGTCAGGGCTACAGCAACTACAGAGATAGCCCGCAGAGATCACAAGAACTATGTTAGGTGAGTTTGGGCTGCTTGTGTTTTCTCCTTCACATTTCTGATGCCAGTGGGGATTGTTGATATTGAGCACAACAATAAGCATGTTGAACAAAAGCTCATAATATGCTGCTTTTCAATAACTTACATCTAGCAAAATCATCTCCAGTATAAACCTTCTGCTCATCACTATCGCTGCTGTCACAGTGAATGAAAGAATGTGAAAACATTGACTTCCCAGGAACCAAAAAGAAAAATGAAAGAATGTTATCACAGGTTCTGTGGAAAATATAATGAAAGCACAATACAGCATGCGCAGTAGTGATATCAATGAGTGAAATTGAAACCCATTCATGTTAAACATTTCCTTGCATAAAGCATACAAGATACAAGACTTACTTATAAATCTAATTCTACTGTATGTCACAAATTTTAAGAACATGTTGTCCTGAGGATGGAGCTAGATGAAACCTCATAGAAAGTTGGAAGTGGAAAAGGATCCTCCTCTAGGGAACATGAATGTCTTCATTAAATGTTATGGCAATTTGCATGTTCTGATTTCTTGAATGCAAGTAGAGATTTTAGCCCTGATAGTCACCAAATACATTAGGGATCTTCCTATTGGGACTATGAATCTCCACTGTCGGAAGTCTTGCCAACAGTTGAATAAATTGATTTTGAACAAAAGTGACAGCCTAGACAACAGACAGCGACATCCCCATCCTTAGCAGGCATTTAGACTGAAATTATATGGTATGGGCATCTTATTTCAGGTACCAGTGAAGTGATGAAATAAGATCCAGGAAGGGCAGTTTGAATAACACATCCATGAGTTTAAAGGCTTATCCAAAACCAAACAATAAGATAAATGGTGTAGTCTGCCAAGGACAAAGGTTTCATTTTCCTGTTCTGATGAATTTCCTTAATGGAAATCTAATACAGTGCAACATTAGAAGTGCTTAAGTGATTTTGGATGGTAGATTGTCACACATAAAAAAATCACCTAAATGTGAACACCTCGTTTTTCCTTTCTACAATCCACTCTACGTTTTACATTTGGAGATAAAAAGTAAGAATAGAGACATCACTGGAGGGAAAAACAATCTGTGCCACAATATGCAACTAAGGACTGAAACGCTCACGTTGTGTTCTAACGTAAAGTGCCTGTAGCTATCTTAAATCATTAGATTTATGCATGCCAAGGGCTTATTTCAGTACCCTTTGTCTACCAGAGAGGACAAGTTAGCTTTTAGTTATGTTAGCTATGTATTAGCAAGCTAAGGCACTTGCAAACATAATACTAAAGTTTTCTGATTAATCCACATTCCATTATAACACAAGTAAAAATGAGGACGTAACATTATGTCCTCATTTTAGAAGTTTTACCCTGACGTCATTTGACGCCACAGACGTAACTGGGTCACAAACTTATAACAGTCGGTTATTCGGTTCAGGTAATGCCTACCAAACACTAGAAGACTTTGAAAAGACAAAAGTCTAACACCATCTCACATCTAAAGACAACCATGTCACATCTAACGTTAAAGACTGTCATAATATGTAAAGACTGGGGATCTTGCACACATTGCAAGACTACAACTAGATTAGTTTTGAAAAATGTAAACAAGCTAGCATTCATAACAGCACTGTTGCTTCAGGACTATTTTCAGAGGTCAGATCATGAGCAGCAAATGCGCTACTAGCAGTAAAAGAAAATCAAAGACTGAAAACGTCCAGCCAAGCATTGTTTGAATTATGAAAGATATAAAGAAAAGTAACCAGCAACGCACCAAATCTTAGACCTGGGTGACCAGACATTCTGCTTTGACAGGGAAAATGCAGATTCTGAGTTGCGTGTCCCGAGTCCCGACAAAAGCCTGTTGGGACGCTAAAATGTCCAGGTTTACACCAACCACTATGAAATTGTCCCAGTTGTCAGCGATTACATAGCCGACGTGGTCTTATTATAGCCCAAATCCATGGTACATTGTCTAAAAAGCCAGCTAGCTAACTTTAGCTGCTGAAGGCAGCCCGGAGAGTCTGCCTGTTGTTACTACAGCAACCAACTACGTTCCCGAAGGCTTCCTAATAGTTTGATCCTTATTCTATGGTTTAAACAGTTTCATTTTAATCAGAAGAGAAGACACATTAAACACACACAGCTAGTTCCGATACTATTTCTTTCATTTTTTTTTTAAATGTACATTTGAATATTTTTCATAACAAAATGTATTTTGAGCAAACTTGTCTGGACGGGCCAGTGAGTAAAGTGGGTGGGCCAGTGCCACCCTGGCCCATTACTGATTACGCACCTGCACCGTACATATGTGATAATTACTACAGCCTTTACAGCAAATGTAAATGTGGGTCGTTATCAGCAGCTTACATGGCCGTTTGTCTGGGTGGGGACAGTCTGTGTATTTCATAAGCCTTGCCATACTTACCATCCATCCTTTTCACTCAAAGTGAACCATGACACCAGATTACAAAACAGGCTGGCTTTAACTCTCAGAGGTCTGAGGATGCACCCCCGTATCAAAACGATGCTTTAACAATGTTTCTATTAATATCTCAGCGATATTTCGAGGCAGAAATATGGTTTAAAAGTTCCTCATACCAACTCTAAACTGGCGCCTGGTACTATGCTGGAATGAATGGCAAAAGAAACAAAATCAAAAGACATAAGTTCCTCTGAGAAATACTACTTTTTGATATTTTTGATGTTGTGTGTTTGTGTGTGTGTGTGACTGCTTTTTATAACTAAATTCTCATATTGTAATGTAAAAATGCAGTGGTTGTAAGCAACTAATTTATGTGTACTGTACTCAAGTACATTTTTGAAGTACCTGTGCTGTACTTGAGTATTTCCATCTTTTATCTGTGTGCATTGTTGGATGATGTTTGGATGACTGACAAAAACACAGCCTTAACCCTTCTACTGAAGGGCAAACTTTTTCAGTTGGTGTCAAAATTCACTAGCAACACAAAACCACACGTACATAACAGTGTTACTTCTGATGATGTGATTTTCAGAGTGGGAGTCTGCAGTGAAGCTTTGGGGTGAGCAACTCATTTCACTGTGGTTAGAAAGACATTTGCTGGATTTGTGGTAAACATAAGCATGGGGCCTAGAAGTATTGTTTTATAGTGACTTGATAAAATCCATGTGTGTTTGAAGTCTTCTGTTTGACTATGTTTATTTCAGGCCTTAACTCAGCGGCTGCTGTTGGAGGAATCAATTCTTTACAGGAGGGGACGTGGCCACAACCTGTTTGACAGCACCTGACATGCACCTAACCCTGTTTACATGTTTTCTTTAGCAAAATGCCTATCTCCTTCTCTTGTTTCTCTATAATTATTCCTTTACCAATGGCTTTCAGAATTTGCATGTGAAGAATGTGGAATATCCTGAAAACAACAATGCTGAGTTATTTTCAAAAAGGATAAGTGGCACAGTGAAATAATTACCGGCAAGGGCTGGGGGTCTGTCTCCTCCTACGCATCGATGAGGAGGGAGAGGTCTCGCTCATAAATACTGACTTCAAGACAGCAAAGGGAACTGTATCTTCACAGGACATCCCTCCAGACCCTGAACCAGGTAAGTGCTGGAGATCACTGCAGTCATGACTGTATGGAATTACTCCTTTCATCACTGCCACTCTAACGCTAAATACTTGTAATTTAATTTGGAATGATTTATTTGATTTTATGGTTATTTTTTTGTTTTATTAGGGTTAGGGTTATTTTGTCATTTTAAACTCTGTTCTTATTTCATTTCAGCCTTCATAATCACAGGCACAATGGCAGGTTAGTGCATTGTTTGCTTAGTTATTATTTTCCACAGCATTCCATAATATATTATCACAGGGCAGGATTCATCCTGTATACATCCAGCCTCAGTGAGTGCACAAGACATGTTTTCTCTAAGCAGTAAAAGCTTATCAATTGATAATTTTATTTTTCTCTACAGATGCAAGCTTTCAGCAGGAGTTCCTGGAAACCCACAATGCCTACAGGCTGAAGCACAACACGCCAAAGATGACCCTTAGCAGCGAGCTGTCTGCTTCAGCTCAGAAATGGGCCAATCACCTGCTGGCAATCGGCGCCCTGCAACACAGTGACACTCAGGACGGAGAGAACGTCTACAATATGTGGAGCTCAGCAACCCTTAAACTGACAGGTGAATTAGAGACTCAAGCCCTTTCTTTTCCATACTTTTATCATTTGCTTTAATCGAAATGTACAAACCACTTTCATTCCTTAATTTCAAGCTGGTTGATTTATTCCTTCACCTGCTGATATAAGACTGTAACTATTGAATCAAAAGTTGAATTACTAAGCAATTAAACACACCGAGGGGTTCTAACTGCTTGCTCTGGTATGACCAGTAGATCATGGTGGCTTATGTTAGTTACTACTTACCTAATCTCGCATTGCCAGACCTTCGTTCACAGCGATGCGGAGGGTCTGGCTAGTCCACATAGCATTCCTGGATGGGAGAAAAACGTGTCCTGGTTTATTGGCATTTCTTCTCACAATCGTCTTGGGCGGTGCTAGGCGTCGAGCGGAGCCACGTTGCCGCTTTAAGGCGAGACACGGCAGACAAAAACACCTTTTTTCACTGGTCAATTTTGAGATTTTGGGTTATTTGTCTTCAATAACATGTCTTCTTTCAGACTTGTGGTGAAATAAAGTCCGAAATACACATTTAGGTCTTTATTTTTACTACAATTTGCCTGTTTGCGGCGGTAGATTTCACCTAAATTCAACAAAAGTTGGCGTTTTAAATCATCGCGCTGCTCCGCGACCGCTGTCTGCACCCTGTCGTCACATATACCGTTGGAAATCTCTCTTTCTCCTGTACAATGCTGTCGGATCCAAATATGGTCATTTCCTTTTTATCAGCAACCAATCGTGAAAGTAAAAGGGGGGATTTAACTCAAAATGCGCAATCTCATTGGCTGATGCCAATTTCTGACAACGTGATTCGTTCAGAATCGTCACGTGACGTGCTCTGACATTTCCGCGGTAGCTCAAAATGTTGAAAGAAATGCGTCGAAAATCACCTCAGAGAAGACGAAAACAGTTGTTATTAGCAAGAAGACACAGGGGATTACAAACTAAGACAGCAGATGATGAAATGACATCACATAGTACGTCGATGTTTAAACTATCGTTCAGAAAACAGGAGTGTTCAGACAGCGGAGGTAATCAGACGCTCTCTCTCTCTCTCTCTCTCTCTCTCTCTCTCTCTCTCTCAAAGCAGTTTACAGAAAGTCATAGCCTACATGTCATATATTAAATATTTGTCACATATGTACCACACTGTACTGATCGCGATACAACACACTATATTACAAAACAATTACATTACACAACAGTTACAGTTTTGTATAATATAATTACTATATAATAGGCTACTAAACAAATCTGTTATTTTGGGATCCTAAGTGGTGTGAGTCCCTCAGGCTGTAGCAGGCAGATCCATATGTAGCTGTCAGTGGAGCTGCTGTCACCTCTCCTAGGAGAACTACCAGCTTCTCTTCTGGTGTTAACTTTTTTTGGCTATTTTTTCAAAGTGTAAATCTCTTAGTGAAGATAGTTTTTCCCCGTGGAGGAGGAAGTGTATCTCTGTCTGACCCAGCTGGTGGTCACTGAGCCTGTATTTAGTCAGGATCCGTCTCTTCTTCGTGTCTCCGACAGTGTGAAGATAATCTGTCAAATAATAATTTAGTCTACTTTGTTTGTTTTCTCCAATGTTCTAAATATTGGTCTTTTGAATGAGTCATAATTAGTTTTGTTCTGTTGTGTTATGAACCAGTGCTGATGGGAGCCTGGTTAGTTATCTTCACCATCAGCTGACTGAGAGGACTGTTTCTGGTTAGTTATCTTCACCATCAGCTGACTGAGAGGACTGGTTCTGGTTAGTTATCTTCACCATCAGCTGACTGAGAGGACTGTTTCTGGTTAGTTATCTTCACCATCAGGTGACTGAGGGGACTGGTTCTGGTTAGTTATCTTCACCATCAGCTGACTGAGGGGACTGGTTCTGGTTAGTTATCTTCACCATCAGGTGACTGAGGGGACTGGTTCTGGTTAGTTAGCTTCACCATCAGCTGACTGAGGGGACTGGTTCTGGTTAGTTAGCTTCACCATCAGCTGACTGAGGGGACTGGTTTGTGGGAAAAGTAAGCTGGAGCAGCAGCAAGTATGGCCATCTCCACCTTCAATGAAGGTGCCTCTGCCATGCTTTCTGTTATGGAGAAGTTGTGGCTTCAGAGCACTGTTGTGACGGTCAATTCAATGAGAGAAACTGATATGCTCAGGACCTCAAAAGCTGAGGCTGTCACAGCTGCCAGTGTAAAACATAGTCTAGAGTCTAAGCACAGCTAAAATACATATGGTGCTGGAATGGACAGTTAGACTTTAAAAAGCTGTTACATCTATTGTTGGTCTTGTTCTGTGTCCATACACCTGTCCAGCGTGGGTTTTGTCTGCAACTTTGTGCATGATACGCCAATATTAATTCATTGAGTTACTGCAGTTGTAGGCCTTATATGCCTGCCATTTTATTAAATAATCAATTTTCATGAGCTTGAAATATTCTATATTATTATCACTAAGGGCCTGAGCATTTATTCTGTTTTTGAGCAATTTTTCCAATAGAAATGTATTAAATTCCACTATTTAAATCTTTAAATGCCGTTTTCTCAAAATGAGTTTTTTGTCATTCTCCAGTATAAACATCTCAGCCTATGTAGCACCTATGTACACCAAACTTTCCAGTTATACACTTAGTAGTATTCTGAAGATATTTACAGAGGGATTTGTTAATAAATCATTCCTGCCCTGATTTATGTGAAATTTTAAGCTAAAAAACATGGGGAAAATCGATTTTTTTAAGGCTATGGACAGTATATTTTGATTTCCTAGGTAATGAAAGCAGATATCCTGAAATCCCTCTGTAATTTTGTTTTCATCTTGTGTGTAAACAAAATGAAAAAAGAATTTTGCACCTGGCTTTATCATATGTTCAGATCTATCTACCGAAAATATATGCAAAATCGTGCATATTTAATGAGAAAATGCATAATTTGCATAATTAAACATAAACATTTCAAAAACTTGTAATACATTTTTTTTATATACTTGTGTAAGTAATCAACTGAGGAAGTTTCATGGAGATATCTATTATTTAAAAATTTTAGCCTATTCACCTGTAGTGTCTCGCCTTAAAATAGCCTCGGGAAGGAACTTGTTTCATTGGAACATGTGTACGTTCAAAGGTTGTTTCAGTGGTGCAACAGAAAACTCAGATTGGACAGATAGTCTAGTTAGCTGTCTAGATTTACCCTGCAGAGATCTGAGGAGCAGTTAACCATAGTCTTCATAAATCGATCGAGTTTAAAATTACAACACAAAGAAAGTGGAAGGTAGCGGGACATCCAAAAACAGACATCTGAAAAGAGTGACTTCCGGTGGAATTTCTGGCAGAACGAGAGCAATCCTGGAAGTTGAACGTCGTGGATATAGACTAAGACATTCCTGACTCAGTTCTCTGAATGAATCACTCTTCTGTACTTATTCTAGTGTTACACTATGTTTTACCAATTACCACCCACCTGTAATTTAAAGAAATAATGAAGCCATTTCTATCGGGGTTTTTTTTTTTTTAGGAAAATCGCTACTTTGCGATAGTAGCTAACCGAGGGGTGTCAAACTAATTTTAGTTCATGGGTTACATCCCCCTAATCTGATCTCAAGTGGGCCAGACCAGTAAACCATTCCAGAAAGATCAGAAACTTTTTCTGCCACAGAGTTTCTTGTCAGCTTGATGTTGGCAAACGCAAGTTGCTTCTGCTATGACAGCGTTCTGAGGCCATTATAGGAAAAAATAATAATGTTATGGACCCGGGAGAGAGGGGTAATATTTCGAGAAAAAAATGAGAATTTCTAGGATTAAAGTCATAAATTTACGGAAAAGAATAACTCCAATATTCTCTGTGATTAAAGTGGTAAATTTGGAATTGGAATGAATTACTTCTCTGCAATTTTCACACTTTGCAAAGTCATCCAGTGGGCCTGGTTGGACCCCTTGGCGGGTCAGTTCTGGCCCATGGGCCGTTTGTTTGACACCCCTGAGCTAAACTGTCCTTCACCAACTGCAGTTCAAATCAAACAATCTGCCTTTAGAGCAGCTCTGTTTAGGCTATACAGCTCAAAATTCAACTACCAGTTTAAATGTTCATATCATGTTCATTCATTTTTTGTCTCCTCCATGTGTTAGGGAAAGAAGCTGTAGATTCGTGGTACAGTGAGATCAAGGATTACAACTGGAGCCGCCCTGGATTCAGCAGCAATACTGGTAAAACTCAACCCACATCATGATGAGTTCTACAAAGTCTGTAAAAAAAAATAATATGGTAACATACACGTGTAGATCTGCATCCCTAAAATATGTACCAGTCAAAAGTTTGGACACTCAAGTAAATCGGAAAGCATGTCTCAACCTTTGACTGGTCTTTATTATCTACTTAAAGAATAAGCCATAACTATGAGAGAAGTTAAGTTACTACTTTGTTATATTGCTCTGTAATTGTATTTATGTTCAGGTTCAGATGTTATATTATGCAGTGAATAACACATTGGAAGATAGCATATTCTCTTGCAAGTTAAAAACATAGTACCCCACTGCTGTGTTTCCTCCTGCAGGTCATTTTACTCAGGTGGTGTGGAAAGACAGCAAAGAACTGGGCGTGGGCATGGCCACTGATGGTCACAAGGTCTTTGTGGTTGGGCAGTACCGGCCAGCTGGCAACATGAACATGGCAGGATACTTTGAGAAAAATGTCCTCCCAAAAGGTGATATATTACCACAATTTTGCTAATGAGATTAAGCACATTACCTTACAAGGCAGCAGAAGTCAACTTTACATGTCTGGGAAACAAGAAGTGTCTGTTTAACCTTTGAGAATTTCATTTCCCAGAAATGTTGTAAAGGCATTCAATTATGCCTTCAAGTTATGGATTAGTCCAAATTAGAGACTACGTCACACAAAAGACCATGGTGAAAAGTAACTAATTTAGTGTACTTTTGAGGTAATAGTATTTTACTTGATGACTTCCATTTTATGCTACTTCATACTGTTACTCCACTACATTTCAGAGAGAAATATTGTACTTTATACTTCACTACATTTAATTGACAGCTATAGTTACTAGTTACTTTGACAATTGAAATTTTACATACAAAACCTATAATCCACTTAAATAAATAGGATGTGAACTGTGATATTCCTAAATATCCTAATAATATATGGAGTACTTAAAATGAGCTCCAATTTGAATAAGTACAAAATAAAATACTGTTTATATCAGTAGTAGTAATGCAAAAAAAAAAAAAAAAAATATATATATATATATATAATATATAAAAGTATATATATGTATAGATATATTAACCTTTATTTATCCAGGTAAGTCGATTGAGAACAACTTCTTATTTGCAACGATATATATATATATATATATATATATATATATATATATACTTTTACTTTGGATTCTGTAAGGCTTATTCTCATGGTCCATAACTGATATCACCATAAATATACAGTATTATACTGGCAGCAGCTTAGCCAGTAAACATCTGTTTATTTACAGTTTGCATACTGTTTTTAAATTTTAAGGTATTTTACTGTAAATAGACTTTACAGTAATATCCTGGCTGCAATGCAATTCCAGCCTTTTCCTTTACTTTCCCAAGATGCATTGGTATTAACAGTAAATACAGTGTGTAATCTGTAACATTCGCAGATAGTGCTGTAATATTCTTTTCTCCCAGAATGCATTACCATTTACAGTATGATCCTGTATAACATTAAAACCGAAAGATAATGTGAGATTTTAGCTGTAAATTTACATCAAAGGTTTACAGTATATTTTACTTAGTCATTTTTAAAACTGCTGTAATGCTATTAAGAGCCATGTACATCACAATATTTGTCTGCGGTCTGCTTTAGTTTTAGAATGCACATACCACAGACAAACGAATATCTGCAGCTCCTTTTATCAAAGAATGTGTTGAGAACTTATAGTTGTGGTTCACTAGCAGTTGTACCTTTAACATTTAGCAAAAAACCTTTATGTCATAACAAACATTTGTGTTGGTACAAAACTTTCTATACGCCTGACTCCATGTGCATGCAATAACCGCTGAGAGGAAACTTGCGTAGCTTTTTAAAGTAAACCTGATGCCACAACAGTAAGCTAAATATCTCAGTGTATCATCAGGGACAGATGTTTCCTCTGATACAGCCCTTTTTCAGTCAGCTAGATGGATTTTACTCATTCTTATCTGGTGCAGGTTTTAGGAATACACAATGACCTACTGTGCTTACACTTCATCAGTTGAACAACAACATCCCTTACCAGTATTTTACTGTCACTTTCCAGCGTAAAAGACAGCTGGCAGAGAGGTGGGTGGAGCAGACAACACTTCCAGTGAGGAAGGTGCAGTGAGCCCAAGGAAAACTTCTGCTGTAGATCCTTGACCATTACTGTGACCCCCAACACACTGTTGCTAAATGTTCCATGTTGTAAAAAAAAAGTAAAATATTGTGTAAAAATTGTCTCGGTTGATAATGCATTTAATAAATCTGTAGTTAAAGTGATAGGTTAAAGAAACTGAATTGTATTGTTGTAATCATGATTAACTAAACATTACTTCTTCATGTGGTGGCCCTTTAAATAAAGTCCTGACCTGCTCCATCTTTAACATTTTTAATATGCCACAATCTTTGTGACACCACAAATTAAAAAAATGTCAAGACAATTCTTGTGTTCAGACACTTAGAATTTAGTAAAAAGTAAAATTCATAAATATACTGCTTGGCTGAGCATTGTTCTTAGACATTACTGTTTAAGTGCCTTATGCTGTTGTGAATAAAGCCACTATAAAAATGCATCTGCAGTATCCTGTATTTTGTGTCAATGCAGTGACCTTAGTATTATTTTGCCAACGCACTCCTTTAATTCTTAATACATTTAATTTTATGCCACCATTAAATATATCGTATTGTATAAATGTTGAAAATGGACCAGGTCAGCACTTTATTTGAAGGGCCACAAATATGATGAAGTAATGAAGACGTGATGTTTAGTTAATCATAATTAAAAAAAATTTAGAATATATGTACACTGCTGTGACTGGTCAGTTTTTTTGAAGAAGATGAACATCATTAATACATCAGAAATCATGATGATTCATATACCTTAATTGATGCATTAATTAATATTAGATATAATAGTAATCCTTGTACATTACTGATAGTTCATGAAGTACTACATGAATGAATGCATGCTTTTTCATGCATGACTTCATCCATGATAATTCATGTGCCATTATTATAAAGTGTTACCATTGCAATCAGCGCTGAGCTATATACACATTATTATCCATTAAATCAAATCATTAATTCCCTTAATTTCAATAGATCCATAGACAAGTGACAGATTCCAGGAAAGATCTGAATAAAAAAATGGAAAATGCAAATGCCTCAGGCTCTGGATGAGGATGATGTAATTTTGCTCTTATTCTAAGAATTAAGTCCTAAACGGACCGACATTGACTCTCCCTGTACATTTTGCAAACAGAATATTGAAACAATATCTCACCTTTTTTTTTTATTGTGAAATATCCAAAAGATTTTGGACAGATTTGGAGTCTTGCCTTTTTGAACCCATTTTGTCTACTCCTTTAACCTTAAAGATATCATCCGTTTCTACGATAATTCAGGAAATGTTGCTCTTGAGTATCTAAATAATTTCATCAATCTATATGCCAAATTTTGTATTCACAAGTAGAAATTCTCTAATTAATTTCCTAATTTTGTACCTTTTCTTATAGAACCTAAATCTCTACTGAAGTCACTTAGATCGTTGAATAACATAAAAAGTATTAAAATTGTGGAAACTGTAGAGCTTTTTTTTCCCTGAAACCTCCGACTAATTGTAAATGTATCTTTACATGTACATCTTTCTATTTTTTCTATGTAATGATTCTGTTATTTCATTGTTTGTATTACTTTGTATGTTTTTTATTTATATCTTCATAAGTGTGTACACTTGATATATATGTGCTATTTGTTTACCTGATTCTTTGAATACTGCATTTTGTCAATAAAAAAAAACAAAAACAAAAAAAAACGTTCTGAGCAGATAGAATGAAGGCTAGATATAAGGCCAGCTCAAGCAGAGTTAGATTTTTAAGTGCTGCCCCTGCAAGAAGTAACTTCTGCAGCGGCCCAGTTTCAAGTCCAACTTGCGGCCCTTTGCTGCGCGTCATCCCCATCTCTCTCCCATCTTTCCTGTCTATCCACTGTCACTTTCAAATAAAGGGAAAAGCCCCAAAAATAATCGTAAAAAAATTAATTAAAAAAACTAATCAGAAGGATGCCAAATTGCTCATCATCTATCCATTATGTGTAACTGCGTATCCTTTAGGGTTGCAGGAAGTTGGATCCAATCCCAGCTGACATGGGGTGAGGGACACTGCCCCACCGTGTTGCTCATCATGCAGTATAAAGAATGTGAAAAAGTGTGATCATTCCCATGACTTTAAATTATTTTCAAGAATGATGAAAAACAAACAGGTACCTTTAAATTAGGCAATATGTAAAAAAAAAAAAAAAAAGTGTTTACAACAAAGTGTAAGTAGCTTGAGCTGCTGTGGAATCTATTGTCCATGTGAAAATAATTTCAAAAGGTACCACTATGTGGCAGCATAACAACAGAATGTGCTTCTTTGCTCGGCATGTTGCATATTGAAAAGCAGGACCTGCTCAAAAACTGGAAACCTGATGTTTTTGAAAAACTGCAAATTACACAAAGATACACTTACAAACAACCTAAATAAAGCATGTTTAATTTACCTTTATTCATCTGTGATTCAAAGAGATTTAAAACCATTTAATACAAATCTTTCATTTACTTTTACAGTACAGTGTAGTAGGGGTGGCCCTAAAATGATATACTGTGATAATGATTGATAATGTGACAAAATACTGGAGAATATTTAATATTAATTTCAAGAACATACAAATAGCAACAAAACAAGTCTTATAGTTTAATGTCAGCAGAATCAAGAAGTCAAACGGGGTTAGGGAATGTAGAGGCCACTCGGGACAGGGAACAGAGAGGGGCCACTCGGGACAGGGAACAGGAAGGCCCCAGGACAGGGAACAGGAAGGCCCCGGGACAGTGAACAGGAAGGCCGCGGGACAGGGACAGAGACAGAGAGGCCTCGGCAACAGGGAACAGAGAGACCTCGGCAACAGGGAACAGAGAGACCTCGGCAACAGGGAACAGAGAGACCTCGGCAACAGGGAACAGAGAGGCCTCGGCAACAGGGGACAGAGAGGCCCCGACAACAGGGGACAGAGAGTCACTGGGGCACAGGGAACAGAGAGGCCTCGGCAACCGGGAACCATGGGCACCTGGGGCAGCAGCGAAGGCAGAACCCTTCAGGCAGCGAAGGCTGAATCCTTCAGGCGGCCTAACAGGTTGGCGAAGGTAGAGCCCCTCTGAAGGACATCCGTGAAGGCGAAACCCCTCTGGAGGGCGACGGCGAAGGCGAAACCCCTCTGGAGGCCGTCTGCGAGGGCGAATCCCTTCTGAAGGCCGGCGGCGAAGGCGAATCCCCTCAAAAGGCCGGAGGCGAAGGCGAAACTCCTTTGGAGGCCGAATCAGCTGGGCCAGTGTCTGCCAATAAGGTAACAGCATCAGGAACAGGAAACAAGGCAACAGGATCAGAAGTCGGCAAATCCACCGACAGGGTAACTGGAACAGAAGTCGGCCGGACTACCGACTTGCCGAAAGGCAAAGTCTCTGGGGGGCAGGGCAAAGGCAAAGTCTCTGAAGTGCCGGGCAACGGCACAGTCTCTGAGGTGTCGGGCAACGGCAAAGTCTCTGAGGTGCCGGGCAACGGCACAGTCTCTGGTGCCGCGGTCCACGAAGGAACTGGGAGACTGGTCAGCGTTGACTCTAGGTGAACGGTCAGCGCAGACTCAGGGAGGTCAGTAGACATAGACTCTGGGAGGTCGGTCATCGAAGACTCTGGAAGAATGGTCGTCGAAGACTCTGGACGACTGGAAGACTAGCTGAGCGGTCGTCGAAGACTCTGGACGACTGGAAGACTCTAGCTGAGTGGTCATCGGAGACTCTGGACGACTGGAAGACTCTAGCAGAGCGGTCATCAAAGATTCTGGACGACTGGAAGACTCTAGCAGAGCGGTCATCGGAGACTCTGGACGACTGGAAGACTCTAGCAGAGCGGTCATCGAAGACTCTGGACAACTGGAAGACTCTAGCAGAGCGGTCATCGGAGACTCTGGACGACTGGAAGATTCTAGCAGAGCGGTCATCGGAGACTCTGGATGACTGGAAGACTCTTGAAGAGCTGTCATCTGAGACTCTTGACGGCTGAACGTCAGCAGAGATTCTGGAAGGCTGCACGTCAGCGGAGGTTCTGGAAGGCTGCACGTCAGCGGAGGTTCTGGAAGGCTCCGCGTCATCAGAGGTTCTGGAAGGCTGCACGTCAGCAGAGATTCTGGAAGGCTGCACGTCAGCGGAGATTCTGGAAGGCTCCGCGTCATCGGAGGTTCTGGAAGGCTGCACGTCAGCGGCAGTTCTGGGCAGCTGCACGTCAGCAGCAGTTCTGGGCAGCTGCACGTCAGCGGCGGTTCTGGGCAGCTGTTAGCCAGCTGGGGATCTAGGGAGCTGCTAGCCAGCCGGGAACCAGGGATGCTGCTAGTCAGCCGGGGATCTAAGAGGCTGCTAGCCAGCCAAGGCTCAGGGCTGCTGCTAGCCAGCCGGGATTTTGGAATGGGGCCGCTAGCCAGCCCAGGGTCAGGAGAGCTGCACGTCAGCCCAGGGTCAGGGGAGCTGCACGTCAACCCAGGGTCAGGAGAGCTGCACGTCAACCCAGGGTCAGGAGAGCTGCACGTCAGCTCGGGAACAGAAGGGTTGCATGTCAGCTTGGGAACATAAGGGTTGCACGTCAGCTCAGGAACAGATACACAGGTCAGCTCAGCCTCAGATACACAGGTTAGCTCAGGCTCAGAAACACAGGTCAGCTCAGTTCAGACGGAATACTTGACACACTAAGCAAGTTTTACCTGCTACGCAGACCAGCACCTCAGCCTGCGATGACGCTTGATGCCGCTAGCCGGAGAAGGGGACATCGAAAGCGCTATGCGAGAAAGCGGAAATGCGGAACGAGGGCAGGAGTTCAAGCTAGGTGGAAAGCTAACGCTAGCCGGCCACCTGTCCCATCCATCCTGCTTGCAAATGTCCGGGCTGAAAATCTGCGTACGCCACTTCCCACGCAAAGGTTGTGATTTATAAAAAACAAACTTGACAGGAGAATGTGCAGTCCTCCACGCAAACTCTGACCCATGCGTATGCACATTTTGGAGACAATAGGAATTGGCGACGCAAATGGTGAGGTGGTGAACTGAAGTCAGACTGCAGAAAGTACATGTGGGAATAATGATTACGCATAATATTTTCAAGTATTGATGCCTCACGTACATTTTTTCTCTCCATATGATCCACGTTATCATGAAGATTAAATCCAGCAGTGTTATTTGCGCTTGTACTGAGTGATAATTGTTTCATAAACACCTTGTAAAATCCAACTCAAATCTTAAATCAATTCGATCTTAATATTTAATCGACGTTGTCTCACCGTCACAGAGTCCGCTACGGAGCGCAGGAGAAGGAGATGGCCCAACTGCATGGAATACAGGATAGCATCAAATACCCTAGCATTAGATAACTGCAGAACACAGTGTAAATAACTAAATATGTCTTTAAAACTGTGCATATATCATCAAATGTCAAAGTCTGAAAATACAACAATCACAAATTGTTGTAAGCATATAAATACTGCGGTGACCTCCGTGCGTAATGCTGCATGATGGCACTGCTGGCCCTGCAGGACTACGCCAATGGAAGAATCAGGAGAAAAAGAGGCTTCAGGGACTATGACGATGACTGGCTAATATGCAGATTTAAATTCCCTAAAGCTGTGCTCTTGGATCTATGTACTGAATTGGGTCCAGTAGAGAGGGCAACACACTGGCACCGTGCCATCCCGGTCAAAATACAGGTCCTCGCCACTGTAGGGGCAACCGGCTGTTTCCAGAGGGAAATGACAGACAGCTAAGTGTTTTTTTTTTTAAATAAATATTATATATAATCTTCAACTTTATCACTAAGGCTTGTTTGGATATAATATATAGTTCTGTTAAATCTTATCATATATGTCTGGTATATCGAAGTTGTCCCCAAGTGCCATAATGCCTGCTGTTTTGGACATATTATTAATATAGGTAGATCAGGTTTCCTTACACTGTGCAAGAACAGGCTGAAATTATAATTCAATTTGCAGCAATTCCTGAACGTTTTTTGATTTTTCTCCGCCAGTCATCATGATTTGGTGTAACGAAAGAAGAACTGCCAGGGTCATTGACATACTGATCAGCATTCATGAGGTGCTTTGCTGTTGTGGTTTTGGACATTTCTGTTATGGTTTCAGTATTTTGCTTTGTATTTTGTTCTATTTCTGTTGCCTGTTTGTAGTTTTCTGTATGTTTCCCGGGGTCTGTTTCACAAAACCAAGATAATGGATTAAGCCAGGATTTATCAGTTATCCTGGATGATTTAAGCCTTGACTCGGTTTCACGAAAGTGGAGGCACATAAATCACCATGGAGATTTATTCTATGCAGCTAGCCTGCTCCCGACCAGGCTAACAGTCAGGATTTATTTAATCCTGGAACCTTTTCTGATCACCCAGCAGTGGTTTTACCTTATTGTTATCAGCCTGCATTAAAACACAACAGGTGCATATTGCTGTTCATTTAAGTAGGCCTACTGTTATTATTTAAAGTTGTGACCATTATTTTTTTTAATAATTATTCATGTGACAGTCATTGTTACTGTTATATTGCTGTATGAAGACTGCTGTTCATATTGTTGTTAGAAGTTTGATGAATATATTATGGCAGTTGTTGAGATAATTAGAAAAGGCTGATACAATTTCAAATGTGTTTTAAATGAAGTCTGTTACTAAGGGCAATACATACAATGCTGTACATTTCTATAGTTGACCAATGCACCTTGAATTATTTTAGTTGATTCATTTTTTTTAAATTCTTTAACAATAACGATCATGTTTGTTCCGCTTCCATGTGCATTGTATTTGGCATTCTTAGCACACAAATTGTGTTGTCCAGTAAACTGGGACTATAATTTGGGAGGATTTTACAATTTAAAGAACATATCCTAATTGTACAATCCTCCCAAATTATAGTCTTAGTTCACTGGACCAGTAACTATCTAGTGATGTAGGCTACTGTACATTCATGTAACAACAGGGGGAGGACACCTCGTTGGTTTTTGACCTTATATTTTGCTGGGGGGGAAATAACTGTTGAATATACTCTGTTCCATTCATGTTTACAGTGTGCATGGAATTTATCACTTAATTATCTTTTTAGTTTCTAGATTTTAGAATCCAATTTATTCAGTGTTTTCATTTTCTATGTCCAATATACAAGGGAGCAAGGCATATAATATGTAGAGAAGGAAACTCGTCCTCTATAAAAAATTAAAAATACGCGAGAAAACGCGTGGCAGATAATAGCGGACAGACTGAATGATAGTCTAAAAATATACATTTATGAACTACTCTTAACTGAAACCATTCAATGAGTCACTGTCATTTGCAAATGAGCAGTTGTACACTTTGCATTAAAAGCGAGCAGTGGAAGTTAATATGACTTAGGTCATTTATATGTTAGCCCATGAGAGAGAGGGAGAAACAGAGTCAAAGCGATATTTACGCATCATACTCTAGCGTTGTAGAAAATTGATCTTCATGGTAAATTTCCTGAGTAACATTATCTTCTGCTTACTTTTAAGGCAGAGTACAACTGTTAATTTGTGCAAATGATTAGTAGCCTAATCCTTGAATGGAATGATTATGACAGTTTCAATTCAAAGCAGTGGTCAGTTAATGTATATTTTTAGGCTGCTTACGCATTCAGTCGGTCCGTGATCATCTGCCACGCTTTCTCTCGCTGTTTCATTACAGCGGCCGTGTTTCTTTTCTTTTTATACAAATAATGTGTTTCACGTTATCATACTTCCACAAGAAGCTGCTGCTCACTCTGTATAAAGTATGTACGATGCGTATTCTCCATTTTGGCATCAGTAAATCTGTGATCGACCTTGCGGTCTTTTGAGGAAATCCGTGGACGCGCATCTATCTGAATTACTTCAGCCTGGCTCAACCTAGTCGCTCCTCCTCAGCCTGGCTTGGCCTTCATGAAACGCACCAAGCCAGGATGCACACATTAGACTAGGTCAAGCCTTGCTTTATCAGTTATCCTGGATTTATATATTCTGCTTTTGTGAAACAGGCCCCTGTTTTGGTATATATTTATTCTGTATTTTTCTGTTCCCTGTCTTGTAAATGTATCCTGTGTTGTGTATTGTGGTCTGTGTATATTTTGCTGTGTATTTTTCTGTTCCCTGTTGTGCATTTCCCTGTTTATGTTCTGTTTCCTGTTTTATTGTGATAGTCTGCTTTCTGTCTTGTCATGTCTAGTTTTGCTTCCTGTGTTTTCCCGCCTGTATGATTGTCTAATGTGCTCCACCTGTTCCCCAGCCCTGGTGTCACCTGTCCTGTGTTTGCTCGTGACCTAGTTTATTTAGCCCCTGTGTTTCCTTTGTCTCTTGTCAGATTGTTTTGCGTCTTCGTCTGGTCAGTTTGTGTGTGCTTTACTTCCCTGTGTCAGTCAATTCTAGTTTGTTACTCCCTGGATTTCCTTTTTTATCTGTTCCTGGTTTTTTGAAGACTCTGAGGTTTTTTGGTTTTCATTTCTTTGTGTTTTGTATTTTTTGTATAGTAGTATTAAATAAACCCCAGCGCTCAAACCTTCTCCGGCCTGCCTGCCTCCTCTCTGCATTTGGGTCCACTATTCGCTGCTGGTGTAACACTTTACATTGACTATTTATGGTTAAAAATGGGCGTGTACAGGGCGGGAAAAAGAGGCTGATTCATGTACGCACACTTGTACGGTGATTTATAAAGGGAACATTGCTTACAGATGTGCGTGTCGGTACACGATCCGTTCTGCCTGCACGATCCGTTCTGCACATGCGCAAAATGTTCGCGCATGCGCGGTTGTACGAGGATTTACGACACTGCACGATCTGTTCCACGCTTCCGGTCGACAGCCAAGCTAACGTTAGTTTAGCTAACAGCTAATTCGGCTAACTGCTAGCTGATTGTAGCGGTCTGCCGTTAGCCTCCACAGGCAAGCTAACGTTAGTTTAGCTAACAGCTAATTCGGCTAACTGCTAGCTGAGACAGCATGTAATAACTTTAAAGACCCTCAAAATAAAACTTGAAAATAAACGTTGACATATATAACAAACACCTAACATATATAACAGCTGTTACGTCAGTTCTACTTTACTTGTGGGTACCTGTGGCATAGGGTGGCAAGTGCCACCCTAAAAGAAAGCCTTGCCACCCCTGTTGGCAGCAACGAATTAAAAGTTATGGCCAATTTGACAATTTATGAGCGCGAATCTCCAATGTCCGACTGCAGGGAATGCAGCACGAGATGACGCCAGAGCGGCAAGAGACTGATTTGTTTGGAAAACAGCCAACAACAGCCAGGAGTCGTGAGGAAAAGGAGACACAGGAGGAAAGAGGTCAAAACGGATTAACTATCTATCAAGAAATGAAATTATAATGAAAGCACAGTGCTAGCATAGTTGCGATGCTGATTTTGAGATGATAAAAATCGGGTTGAAGAACGTTATTTCGCTAACTATACATATAATGTTAGTTAGGTCTGACGGTTGTTCTGTGTAAAGTCGGCTACAAAAGCTAAAACTGATTCAACGTCTGTCAAGGAAAACATTGTAAAATGACTTTTAATCTTACAGAAATGAAGAGGAAAGGTAGCATATGTACTTTTTTCTCACCGAAGAGAAAGGCGAGAGAAATAGAAAATGATCAACTGAGCAAGGTAGACGGAGAAGATGGAAGGAGAGAGAAAAGAGGTGGAAGGAGAGAGAGAAGATGAAGATGAGGTGGAAGGAGAGAGAGAAGACAGAGACGAGGTGGAGAAAAAAGGGCAACAGAGAGAGAATACAAGGCCAAGGCGACCAGGGACAGGAGGAGGTGGGAGAACACCACAGCGGTGAAGATATGGAGGGAGAGCATCACTGAGATGAGGAGGGAGAAAGCGAGAGACGAGATACTGTGAAGGGCTCAGACAGTGAAAGGGAAAGCAGAGTGCCTGGGCCATCACCAACCATCTCCAGTCGAGCTGGTCCACATGGTATGGAAACTGTTGCTGCATATATACTAAGTTACATATGAATAAGAACAACAAATGACAAAGACGGACATTTTTATAAAATTTAAGAGACATTGCTTACACATAAAATAAATATAAAAATTCATGTTTGCTTAAATATGAATAATCTTCTATCTCCTATTAAGTGAGATCTCATCGTATGGTCACTTATTCCTAATATCAACTCTTCCACATCAAACCTCAGATGCAGGGCATTGATTGCATGAGATTACGTTTGTCTGTCTGAGTTTGTAAATGGCAGCCTGTTCCCTTTTGTAGTGTGTACATACTATTTCTCATCAAACTGTGATTAAATTCAGTATATATACGTCTGCCATATGTTGCCACCCCTCAAAAATTCCTGCCCCCCTCTCGCCACCCCATAAATATTTTTCTAGATCCGCCTCTGCTTTAGACTACACCACTGAAAAAGTAATAGTTTCAAAACAGTAGCCTAGTATCTAAACTTTGACATATACCAGTTTGTGATAATCGATAAACATATATTCCTCTGAACTATAGTCAAAATGATTCATAATTGTACTCTAAAATTCGGTATGTTAATGAGGTTTATTGACCATACATTTATAAAATGTAAAAAAAAAAAAAAAAAAAAAGTGTAATAAAGAATTTATACTTTTGTAAACAGGCAAAGCAAGGACAACAAGTGTGCATGACTGACGGGAAGACAACAGGGGCACCAAAAGGATTTATTATTTTTATTCAGAAACTCAACTGTCTGTCATATGAAAATACAAATAAAAAAATCATTAAAATCATGAACTCAAGTGACGACTCAATCACCATGAACAGTTTTTAAATGTTCTATCAGACTATAACTCCTCGAGAGTCTGCTCTTGAGACTTTGCTCTAATTTGGGATTCGGTACTGTCGACTGACGAATTTTTCGGGACGTCTGGTCACAGAGCAGTATGACGCTGGTGGAGATATTTGTTGGAGGTTAATGTTATTATATGGCCATGTGTTAGAAAGTAACAAAGGGAGGGTTGGTAATGTTGAAAAGCTAGCAAGAATTGAAAGTAGCATCTCCTCGGGGCTCCGTCTAAACCCTGACCTCGGGTCACACAAACACGTGCAGGCTTTTTTTTTTTTTTTTTTAAACTTCAGTCTTATATTTAACTTTTTTTTGCAGGGTGGCCCAAAACACAAACCTACCTGTCCAACAGAAAGATGGCAGCCATGGCGGCAGTGGCAACTTTTGCTGCATTATCTCCTCCTTTCTTCTGCAGACTTGCAGTAACTAAATCCGGTTGTGGCGGCGACGACGAGCATTGAGCTCGTACACGGGAGGGGCAGTGGGGCAAGGAGAGATTTCATGGCGTTTTGACAAAATGTACAAACAAAAAAAAAAATTAAAAATAAAAATACGAAGAAAAAATAAAAATAAAAAAGAGGTACATGAAAACATACATTTACAATTAGTCAGAGGTTTCAGGGAAAAAAAGCTCTACAGTTTCCACAATTTTAATACTTTTTTTGTTATCCAACGATCTAAGTGACTTCAGTAGAGATTTACATTCTATGAGAAAAAGGTACAAAATTAGGAGATTAATTAGAACATTTCTGCTTGTGAATATAAAATTTGGCATACAGAATTCTGAAATGAATTAGATACTCAAGAGCAGCATTACCTGAATTATCGTAGAAACAGATGATATCTTTAAGGTTAAAGGTGTAGACAAAGTTGGTGGATTACAGCAGCTACAGATGACTTTTTCACTCTTTTTTCAGAGCCCATACGTTATTTAGAGCTGTCGGGGTGTAAATACCATTTCAAAAAATATATTTAAAAAAGTGTATAGTGGAAATAGTTTCCTACCCTGCTAAATAAATAATATGATAAACATTCAGAGGCATAGAGGCAGAATAAGTTGCTCCTATTCTATTTTTTAGAGGCAAACGAGGGATCAAAATATTAAAACATTGATATAATCCAATACCAAATCTCAGTATTAATTATGAAATATTTTTTCTTCTTCTTAGTAAAAAAGTCCATCATTGAAATTCTGATTAAAATGCTTCAACAGTGACACCTGCAGGGCAAGAGGGGGAAGTATAAGAAATATTGTAAGCCATTTATTGGCTATATGCACCAAAACACCAAAGCAAGTTCCTAGTATGAAAACCTACTTTTGCAATAAACGGGATTCTGATTCTAATTGTTTTTCTGCTTAGTTTTCCATTAAACACAAGAAAGTAGTGATAAGAGATAAGAAGCTAACTTGTATAAAACATTTTGGGTTCAACATTGGGGGGGTTGTGTTCTCGAACTATAGGGAGGTCCGCGGGACTTGTCTGCATGTATTGAGAAAAGGGAGAAATACATCGAAAAAGATGTAGGAAAAAAAACTCAACTTCAAAAGGCAACAAATGTCAGAAAAAGCGTGAAAAACTATGATAGGAAAAAACGTCAAATAAATGAGACAAAGATTCAGAAAGATGCAACAAAAACTTTGAATAAAAATTCCAGAAAGGTGACAAAAACGTCGAAAAAATTGTCCAAAAAAAACGCCAAAAAAAGTCAAAAACGTTGAAAAAAGCGGCAACAATTTCAGAAAAAGTGATATAAAGGTTAAAAAACGCGACAAAAAGGTCCGAAAAAGCAAAAAGAATGGATTACTGGGGGAGGGTTGTAACCCCCCATCGCCCCTGTAAATTATGCCTATGCGCCGGGTGGGGGGGTTAGTTTTTTCACCAGCTCGCCACTGTAATGCCCAGTGGTGTAGCCTATGTGATACGCACATATACGCAGTATACCCACTAAGAAAGCTCCAGGATTTCCATATACCCACTTAAAAATGCCCAATGACACGCAACAACATACTTTCCATTATATGGAAAGTAACTCTGGGGAGTTTACTCCTCTACTCCTTATGCCATTACCATTGTCTAGTCATAGTTCCATTATCTTTACTGTGACTATAATTGCCACTGTTCATCACATCCCAACCAGCACCGTCAGACACCGCCTACCAAGAGCCTGGGTCTGTCTGAGGTTTCTACCTAAAAGAGAGTTTTTCCTCGCCACTGTCGCACTATGCTTGCTCTTGGGGGAATTAGCCTACTAGAATTGTTGGGACTTTATAAGTTATAGAGTGTGATCTAGACCTACTCTATCTGTAAAGTGTCTCGAGATAACTGTTGTTATGATTTGATACTATAAATAAAATTGAATTGGATTGAATATTTTTTCTATATTTTGAATTTTCATCTGTTATTTTCTTCTTCACATAGGCTAAATAAAGGGATTTCCGCCGTAAAGTGGTGAATATAAGTGTATCCGAATACAGAAAATGAAGTCTTTGACGCTGAAAATAACCGTGGGGGTGAACACTTGTATTGGTTATGGGTGAACCAATACATTCTTTTTTATATCACAAATATGTGTTTCTTTCAACCAAATTGCCCCAAAATAACCTGGATGCATGCATGGACGTTGTATGGAACCCAGACAACATTCTTCACAGGTAAAATAAATTATTACTTCCATGGAATTTTTTTTATTCAATTTTATAGCATTTGAAAAAAACAAAAAAGGTCTTAAAACCGTCTCCTGACCAAACTTTGACATAAACCAGTCTGTGATCCACTCAACATCCTCTCATCTTAACTATTAGTCAAAATAATTCATAATTTCTGCTTTTTTAAACTCAAAAATGAGGTATAATGTCATTTAAGTTAGGTTTATTGGCCATTAGTGAAACAAAGTGTTGAAAAAAGCAAGAAAAACGTCGGGAAAAGTTCATTTTTAATTTTGACCCGGAAGGACAAGAACTTCACGGTCAACAGGAAGTAGACACAAGGGTTAATAACTGTACAGATGTACAGCTACACCTTCAGTTTGTCCTCAAATAAAAATGCTGTGGCTTCTGTGCGGTGCAGTTCAGACTATGACCTCTAGGTGGAGCCCTTTACCTTCTCAACAGCTGATCTGAAGGGCCAAGCTGTGTTCAAACCAAAACCGTTCACATCACTGATACATACCAGACATCTTATATATCTCAACCAAAGTACATACACAAATGTAGATGACGTACAAAATCAAAAATACATTTTAAGTGTTAGTGTGCCTAGAAATCATAAAAATGTAAAAAAAAAAAAAAAAATACATTTAATGCTTTAATACTTTAATGCTTCAATGCAGTGATCTGCAATGACCATTGTCATTCTGCTCAGTTGGTTGGTTTCCTCGTTTGGGAATTGCAATCGGGTTGAGTGCATCATTAAGTGTTAAAGGTCCCATGGCATGAAAATTTCATTTTATGAGTTTTTTTTAACATTAATATGCGTTCCCCCAGCCTGCCTATGGTCCCCCAGTGGCTAGAAATGGCAATAGGTGTAAACCGAGCCCTGGGTATCCTGCTCTACCTTTGAGAAAATGAAAGCTCAGATGGGCCGATCTGGAATCTTCCCTTTATGACGTCATAAGGGGAAAGATTACCTCCCCTTTCTCTGCTTTGCCCGCCCAGAGAATTTGGCCCACCCATGAGAAAGAGAGAGACATCATGGCTTTCAAACGAGCAACGTGGCAGTTTGTCAAGGCCACACCCCCACCCCCACCCTCCACCTTGCCCCCCCCCCCTCTCCTCCTCAATAGCTACAGACACAGACATGGCACATCCTAAGGAAAGCTCATTGTGGGACTGGCTCTAGTGGCTGTAATTCTGCACCAAGGCTGAATTTCAGGAAAGAGACTTGAGATACAGTATTAGGGGACCACTAAGGTCTATATAAAAGAGACTTCAGATACAGTATTAGGGGACCACTAAGGCCTATATAAGAGACTTCAGATACAGTATTAGGGGACCACTAAAGCCTATATAAGAGACTTCAGATACAGTATTAGGGGACCACTAAGGTCTATATAAAAGAGACTTCAGATACAGTATTAGGGGACCACTAAGGTCTATATAAAAGAGACTTCAGATACAGTATTAGGGGACCACTAAGGTCTATATAAAAGAGACTTCAGATACAGTATTAGGGGACCACTAAGGCCTATATAAAAGAGACTTGAGATACAGTATTAGGGGACCACTAAGGCCTATATAAAAGAGACTTCAGATACAGTATTAGGGGACCACTAAGGTCTATATAAAAGAGACTTCAGATACAGTATTAGGGGACCACTAAGGTCTATATAAAAGAGACTTCAGATACAGTATTAGGGGACCACTAAGGTCTATATAAAAGAGACTTCAGATACAGTATTAGGGGACCACTAAGGTCTATATAAAATAGACTTCAGATACAGTATTAGGGGACCATAAGGTCTATATAAAAGAGACTTCAGATACAGTATTAGGGGACCACTAAGGCCTATATAAAAGAGACTTCAGATACAGTATTAGGGGACCACTAAGGCCTACATAAAGAGACTTCAGATACAGTATTAGGGGACCACTAAGGTCTATATAAAAGAGACTTCAGATACAGTATTAGGGGACCACTAAGGCCTATATAAAAGAGACTTCAGATACAGTATTAGGGGACCACTAAGGCCTATATAAAGAGACTTCAGATACAGTATTAGGGGACCACTAAGGTCTATATAAAAGAGACTTCAGATACAGTATTAGGGGACCACTAAGGCCTATATAAAAGAGACTTCAGATACAGTATTAGGGGACCACTAAGGTCTATATAAAAGAGACTTCCAGATACAGTATTAAGGGACCACTAAGGCCTATATAAAAGAGACTTCAGATACAGTATTAGGGGACCACTAAGGTCTATATAAAAGCATTCAAAGAGCACCATGTCATAGGACCTTTAAATAAATCTATCATAGTTATTAGTCATATTAGATCAAGACACCATTTCCGGGACTATTTGCACCGTGCATTAATATTGCCGCCACACCAGGGATCATGGTCACTTTCTGCGAGATCCAGTTTCCAACTCACACTGTAGACTTTTTTCATGGCAAACATGTTGACATGTCATAGTAGGAAAAGCACAGGTGTATTCAAAACATTAATGATGGCTGCATTCCACTTAGGAGAGGCCCTGGTATTGTGCACGCTGACTCACTGAAATAGCTTACTGGGACACTTGATGGAATTGAGCCATCTTTAAACACAAAACATAAAACATTACAACAGATAAGATGTTTTCTGTGCCACATTTCGTCTGCTTTCTGTGTCGGAGGAAGAGGCGTGGCTCAGGCACATCATTAAAGGTGCAGTAGGTAAGACTTATAAAGCTAACTTTCTGTCATTTTAGCTGAAACTGAAAAAAAATCTGGCTCCTCTGGCTCCACCTACAGCCTGCATTGTGATTTGCAAAAATCCACTGCTCCCTGTTCAGATGTTTATTTTTATTATTATAATTTATACTCTTTATTGATCCCCAATGGGGGAATTACAATTTACACTCTGTTGTTATTACACACTACACACAGGCCTGAAATACACACACACACACACACACACACACACACATGCTCTGGTCCTTTTACATGCACTAATGGAGAGATGTCAGAGTGAGTGGGCTGCGACTGCTGAACAGGCGACCTGAGCGGTTCAGGTGCACCAATCAGGGCCAGGGGGGGTGTCTAACTGCGTGTCAATCACTGCTCATGCACACGCATTCATTCTCTCTTGTGGGGGGAGGGGCTTAGGAGACCGTTTTGGGCTTTAGCAGAAAGGGGGGAGGGACTGAGAAGTTGTTGATGTTCAAATTTTTTGGCTAAGTCCTGGATCTTCACAATCCTACCTACAGCACCTTTAAACCAAAACTACATATATTAAAATCATAGGATTTATTGATTATTCCTAAAACAAAAAAGTAAACTGATAATATCAAATAATTCAAGTTTGTAGCTGATTTGACAATAACCAGTGTATATTCTAAAGCATTTCTTCTTCATAAAACTTTGAATTGCAGCTGTGTTTGAAAGGCTCTGTGACCTAAATAAACCTGTCTGGTCTTAAAGTCTAAAGCTACATGAGACTCGTAGTAAACCTGCAAAATCTCCCTGAAAGAAATGCTCCCGTGTTGTTAATTGAATTATTTTCTTTGGATGACCAACATGTACCTCCAGACAAAAACCTATATTTAGTATATTATATTTAACATATAAAATAATTTGAGCTAAGTTATATTTTGGGGGTTTAGGATGCAAATGAGCGTTTGTCCCCTGATTTATACATCAAACTATATTACACATGACTGTAGTGCAACTTAACATTTAAACAACAATAACCAAATTGCCTCAACAGCAACTAACTAGGATTAATTGAAGAAAACCACAAACAAGGTCCTGGTTTTATACTCACGGCAAACGAGCCCCCAACTTGTTACGACCGGCTCACAGGCCACAACAAAAGAGGGAGATGCACAGCAACGTTACAATAATAAAGGGACATTTATTAAATAATGATGCAAACAAGAGAACGATGAGGTGTGATTGTCAGTATCAGTGATGAATGAAGGTCTATGGATGTAATGGAGAATGTGAGCTGCATGTTGTCAGTAGTTAACAAAGGGAAAACTCAAACAGAGAGAAAACATGTTGGTGTTCAGTCGGGAGAATGTGGCCGCCTGGTCTCGGGGCAGGCGGGGTTAAATAGTCTGGGAGGACCGGCCAGGTGATCACAGTCATCTCATTATCTCCTCCGCTACACCTGCAATTAACAAGACAAACCACAGTACACATGTACGACAGGCCCAGGGCCGTCACACCAGACAGACATCATTTTTATGCATTTATTTTAAAAGATTATTTGTGTAGCTAGTGTTTGTGTGTATGCAGTAGTTATTATATAGTTGTGAGGAATAGTTTCAGTTTTCTCACATCGCCACAGGACGTTTTTCGGGGGTGGCGGCAAGAAGCTTGCGCATAGGTGAGGATTAAGGTGAGGGTGTGGGTGCGCAGACCTCACTCCCACCATCTTCACTCCTACCACATGGACTCCACCTGTGCCTGTCCCCAGGTGCAGGTTTGTCTTCGGGGTTTGCTCCCCTAGCCACTGTACCCTCCCGAGTTAACCCACGTGGCTGTGGGGTTGCCTTCTTCCGCCTTCCCAGCCGTTGTGGTGGTTCTCACACCAACATCTTCCGCCTGCGCTGCCGTTGGGGTCTTCACTATTTACCCATAGCTGGGGTTATTTACCCATAACTGGGACAGTGGTTGACGGGCATCAGGGCGTTTCCACTCACCGATGGGCCTGCATGCCACGTCTCTGGGGCCCACTGCTGCTCCGAGATCCTGTACAACTTAGCCTGGAACCACAAGGGACCAGTTACCATGTGTGCCACGGGGAGGCGTGTACGAGATCTTGGCAGTGGAGAGGCTATGTACCGGCTGAGGAGCCTTACACACTCGGCTCCTCTTTTCGCCCCTGAAAACAAAGGGCTATCCGGTGGCAGTAGCTGAAAGCAGAGAGTGGCAAGCAGAAGCAGCATACACTAACTACAGCACTACTCACTCTAACTAACACTACTGCACTGACGCATCACACGCCCTGCACACACACACACACACACACACACACACACACACACACACAGAGACAGAGAGACAGACAGACAGACCCACCCACACACAGACAGACCCACACACAGACAGACAGACAGACCCACCCACACACAAACAGACAGACACACCGACAGACGGACCCCCCCACACACAGACAGACAGACCCACACACAGACAGACAGACCCACCCACAAACACACAGACAGACAGACAGACCCACCCACACACAGACAGACAGACCCACACAAACAGACAGACACACCGACAGACGGACCCACCCACACACAGAAAGACAGACCCACACGCAGACAGACAGACAGACAGACCCACCCACACACAGACAGACAGACAGACAGACAGACAGACCCACCCACACACACACAGACAGACAGACAGACCCACCCACACACAGACAGACAGACGCACACACAGACAGACAGACCCACCCACACACAGACAGACAGACAGACCCACCCACACACAGACAGACAGACCCACCCACACACAGACAGACAGACCCACAAACAGACAGACAGACAGACCTACCCACACACAGACAGACCCACCCACCACAGACAGACAGACAGACACTATACAAGTACAAATACTATACAATTCCTCAGCCAGGCAGAAGCCTTTTGTACCACTTCTTCTTCTTTGGCTTTGTCATCATCTGGCTCTGAAGATCTACCAGCTGGGCCCTCATGGTGCTCTCGGTCCTCTCCCAGTCCTGCTCTTTTTCCTGCTGAGTCAGCTTCAGGCTTTCTGTGGCCTGTAGGAGAGATGCCTTGTCCTCCTTCCACTGGTTGAGATTACTCTCCAGCTGCTGCTCAGCCTTCTTCAGAGCAGTCATGAGGTTCTTGTTGCTTTTGTCCTGCATCTCCAGCTGGGCTCTATGGGAAGCCTGGGATCTTCCCAGTATCTCCTTTGCCTCTTCGTCCTGTTTTTGGAGAGCTTCCTCCATCTTGCTCAATTTATCCTTCAGCTCTTGAGCTTGAGCCCTCTCAATTTCCAGATAGCTCTCCAACGTCACGTTGGTGGTCTTACCTACCGCGAGCATCTGTCTCTCTTTACCAAGCTCCATCTTCTGAGTCTCCACATTGTTTTTAAGGGCCTCCTTCTCTCTCTTCATCTGCTCCAATTCGACCTTCAGGTCTTCAGTAATGAAGTACTGCAGCTCGAGATCTTTTTGGGTTTTGCGCAGTCTGTTGCTGATTTTTCCCAGCTGGGATTTCAGATACTCTGTTTCCCTGGGTGGGGAGGGGACACGTTCAGCCAGAGCCTCATCCATCTGGGCTCTATGGGAAGCCTGGGATCTTTCCAGTATCTCCTTTGCCTCCTCTGCCTGTTTTCGGAGAGCTTCCTCCATCTTGCTCAATTTATCCTTCAGCTCTTGAGCTTGAGCACTCTCAATCTCTAGATAGCTCTCCAACATCACGTTGGTGGTCTTACCTACCGCGAGCATCTGTCTCTCTTTACCAAGCTCCATCTTCTGAGTCTCCACATTATTTTTAAAGGCCTCCTTCTCTCCGTTCATCTGCTCCAATTCGACCTTCAGGTCTTCAGTAATGAAGTACTGCAGCTCAAGATCTTTTTGTGTTTTGCGCAGTCTGTTGCTGATTTTTCCCAGCTGGGATTTCAGATACTCTGTTTCCCTGGGTGGGGAGTGGACACGTTCAGCCAGAGCCTCATCCAGCTGGGCTCTATGGGAAGCCTGGGATCTTTCCAGTATCTCCTTTGCCTCCTCTGCCTGTTTTCGGAGAGCTTCCTCCATCTTGCTCAATTTATCCTTCAGCTCTTGAGCTTGAGCCCTCTCAATCTCTAGATAGCTCTCCAACATCACGTTGGTGGTCTTACCTACCGCGAGCATCTGTCTCTCTTTACCAAGCTCCATCTTCTGAGTCTCCACATTATTTTTAAAGGCCTCCTTCTCTCTCTTCATCTGCTCCAATTTGACCTTCAGGTCTTCAGTAATGAAGTACTGCAGGTCGAGCTCTTTTTGGGTTTTTCGCAGTCTGTTGCTGATTTTTCCCAGCTGGGATTTCAGATACTCTGTTTCCCTGGGTGGGGAGGGGACACGTTCAGCAAGCTGAACTTTTAAGTCACACATCTCCCTCTGCATCAGCTTTTTGTCATGGCTCAAAGTGCTGCCCTCTCTCTGTTGTTGGAGCTGATCGAGGACATTGGCCAGCAAGTCCTCTCGGATGATCAGGTGAACTCTTCCCTCAGATTCACATTGGGTGAGCCTTGCCTCGCTGTCCTTCAGTTCACACCGTACTTGTTCTTCAAGTGAACTGAGATAGAAATTAATTTGCGGTTCAATCTCTCTGGAGTGGAATTCCATGTTTTCCAACTTCGTATTCTGCTGGACCAGTGTCTTTTCTCTCGTTGCGATGTGCACCTTTGGATTGTCAAATGACTCTCTGATACCAACCGCTGTCTGAGTGAATTTGTGTCAGAACTAAAGTTGGGTCCCAGTATTCATAGTGTGTCGTTATGACAACAACAACAACATGTATTCTTATGTTTTCAATCCAAATGGTTATTGATTCTATTCCATTCTATCATTGATTCTATTGTTGCTATCGTATACCAGTTTGTTTATGTTTGAATATACAGTATGAATGTTATTATTTCTGATGATTCCTAAAATATGGCAAAGAAAGAACACTTTACGAAATATGGAAAGGAAAAAGATGGATGTCTTTACACAAGAGCAGTACACCCAAGCATGCGCCAGTTGGGACGCCATTTTCTGTAACTCCAATAACCATGTGTGCTCAGCAACTACCTAATATTTAAGATGTGCATTTACCACAATAACATATATTTTTTTTTAACTTTTATTCAAACTGTCCAATACTTTTCATGTTGGATTTGAAAAGCCGTTTAGCCCCTGCTCATCTTTATCTTGTACATGTTAAAAGTTGTCGTAAAGGAAGTGAAATATGAAGCTATCTCTTTCCCTCGATGCTGCAACAGTGAGAATGTCCCCATTGTGGGAATAAAGGGCTTTTCACACGGGGAGCCACACTTCACCTGCGTAGTCGCGTGGATCCGCGGGATCTCGCTCCTCATGTGAAGGACAATTCACTAACATGTCATGTCACTGAATGGCATGACATGTTTTCAGTTTTTAGCTATTTCTATTTCTATTCTGTTGTATATGTTATAGGGTTAGATATGTAAATATGTACATACAGTATATAAATACATTATCTAATGATGTTTTATAGTTTTTTGTTTGATCATAATTACTGATAAAATAAGACACATTCTATTCTATTTGTCTTACTATATCAGTAATTATGATCAACCAAAAGGTCAAACAAATGATATAATTATGTTGTGCAGTTTTACAGTTTTTCATCTATTTGCCACACAAGCCATTTACGTTCTCCGTCTTCCAATGCCACCATGTCAAGACCTTTTGCCACCCCTTTGCCACCCCATGTCAAATTTTCTAGATCCGCCACTGGTAAGGATCCTATGCACAGTTTTATAAATGAGACCGCAGAAGAGTAATAAAGTTATGTATACATACGCATTCTTGGATCCAGGGAGTTCAGGTACATTCTGTACTGTCAGTTTGGCAAAGAGACTGGGCTTGGAAGGCAAACCAGCCAACATTGTATTGAGAACAATTGGTGAAAGGAAGATTGTGAGCACCACTGTACTGACTGGTTTGGAAGTTTCTGGCATGGATATGGATGATTTTATGGAGTTGTCTAACGTCCTGACTCAAAAGACTATGCCAGTTTCAAGGTTGAACATTCCACGGCAGGAGCATGTTGCAAAATGGTCTTACCTGAGGAAGATAAAGCTTCATGATGTGGATGCAGATGTTGAAGCTAAGAGTTGTGTTTGACTGTGGAGCCAATTATAAAGGAACATCACTGAACTGCCAGCTTTTACAGGGCCCAGATCTCACCAACTCTCTTATTGGGATCCTTGTTCAATATAGGAAAGAACCTGTTGCAGTTATGGCTGATATCAGTGCCATGTTTCATCAGGTAAGGGTGCCTGATAAACATGAGAACTTCCTGTGCTTTCTTTGGTGGCCCAATGGCAACACTAACCAGGAACAGTGATGGGAATAACAGCGTTATAAATAACGCCGTTACTTTTTTTCAGTAACGAGTAATCTAATTGATTACTTTTCCTATCTTAATAACGCCGTTACCGTTAGTGCCAAAAAATGCGGCGCGTTACTATATTGGAAGCTGTTTTTTTATCAGACCAACTAGATCTCTGAGTCTGAGCCGAGAGGCAAAGACTTTTTTTTACTGTTGTTCCTTGGTTAGTGGGCAGTGCACGACGCAAGCGCATACATGCTTGGCTGAGGTTGAGTAAAATGTCATTGTAAGCCAATCAGAGGTAGAGTTGGGCGGGTGTTTGAAAGCACACATAGTCGGACACACAAGAACAACACAAGCGAGTCAGTCAACGAGAGAGAGACAGGTATGGCATTATGAAATCAAGGAGAGGGTTAACTTTACCTGCTACAGATTTTCCACCGTGGTCAGAAAGAACAGGGGAGACACTTTGTTTCTCTTAATAGATGACTCTAGAGTCGCTACTTGCTCCAAAGCTGGGCCGGGTTCGGACGGAAAAATTCAGCCCGATCAGACGTCTAATCTACATACATGGCATTTGATTGGAGGTTAGTCTCACTTTGTCCCAGAGCAACATTAAAATAGTTTAGATTTGTGTACATTGTTTCTGTTAATAATGTATTGTATTAAGTGTCCATTTCATTATAATATTCAGATTTATCATAAATAATTGAACATGCACATGTATTTTAAGTTCCATTAAAGAGGGGTAGGTGGAGGTGGGGTCACATTTGAGCATTTAAAAATTTACTTGAAAGTAACGCAATAGTTACTTTCTGAAGTAACTAGTTACTTTCATAATTTGTAACTGAATAACTAATTTAGTTACTTTTTGGAAGAAGTAACTAGTAACTGTAATTAATTACTTTTTAAAAGTAACTTGCCCAACACTGACCAGGAACCAGTGGAATACCGAATGAGAGTACATTTGTTTGGAGCTGTATCATCCCCAAGTTGTGCCAATTATGCCTTGAGGAGAACTGCAGAGGACAATGCATCTGATTTTCCTCCTGAAGTGATCAGCACAGTCAACCATAACTTTTATGTGAATGACTGCCTGAAGTCCACAGCTTCAGAGGGAGATGCAATTCATATTGTAAAGGACTTGACTGCACTTTGTGACAAAGGCGGATTTAGTCTTCAGAAATGGGTGACTAACAGACGTTCTGTGCTGATGTCAATTCCAAGTGACATCCGAGCAACAGGGATGAAAGAGTTGGATTTGGACATGGACCAGCTTCCTATTATACTGCAATGGTGTACTGAATCTGATAAATTTGGGTTCAGGGCTTTGTTGCAGGAATGGCCTCAGACCAGGAGAGGTATTTTGTCAGTGGGGAGCTCACTGTATGATCCTTTAGGATTTTTGGCCCCATTTATCATGCCAGCCAAGTTAATGTCACAGGAGCTCTGCAGGAGAAACCTGAAGTGGGATGAACAAATTCCCCCTTTCTTCTCCAAACAATGGTCTAATTGGCTGAGTGACCTCCAAAGAATAAGTGGATTCAAGGTGGATCATTGCATTAAACCCCAGAACTTCAGTACATCTGTAACAGCACAAATTCATCATTTTTCTAGTTGGTTATGGTCAGTGTTGGGCAAGTTACTTTCAAAATGTAATACATTATAGATTACTAGTTACTGTCATTTGAGAGTAATTAGTTATATTACAATATTACTGTCTCTGAATTGTAATGCGTTACACTACTTTTGCATTACTTTTGAGTTACTTTCACCAAAATAACAGGGGAAGTTTGATTTGGCTGCTAGCTTGTGAATTTCACCACCAGATCAATAAAGTCTCCTCTTTATCCACTTTAATACATCATAGATTATTCATATTTTGTATAATTAATATAAATATGCAAAGTAACTAAAGCTATACAAAATAGATAAGTAAAACGTATAATAGGCAAGTAGGAGAAAATGAAAATACTCAATTAAAAGTACAGCATTGTTGTAAAATGTTTGTTTATAGCACTTCAATAAGAAATTCATGTTGTTTAGGTTAAAACACTCTAAAGGAAATGTTCAATTATAGTGTGATTAAAACTCACTATTAACATTATTTACAGTACTTGATTTACAGCTGATTTGTGAAAAGGTAGCCTACACAACCTTATTTAACAGTAATTTAGTTTTACTGCGAACCGTCACAGGAAGTGCTTTTATTTTGAAGTAGGCTACATTTTTTATTTTATTATTTATTTATTTTTTATTTTATTTATTATTTATTTATTTTTATTATTACTTTATTTTTGAAGTTGTCTGTTGTGTAGCCTACTCTTGCTAGCTTACTGAGAAGCAACATGTCCGTCAGGCTCCAGTTGTTCACTTTCTTGTTAGTAAAACTGCAACATATTGAACAGTAAATGGTCACAGTAAAAGACAAGCGCTTTTGGTCGTCATTCGAAGCCATTCCACTACAGGCATAGTTACTCTCCACGGCTGATAAAAATGCAATGATATTTACGTGTAGCAAGCCTCAACATTAATTCCCGACATGTTTATATCTGTCAGCCGCTGACGTACCGTCACCTGTTGGGACATACATGCTGTCCGTACCGTCTCTGGTTCTGACCACGGGAACAGAAACAGGGCAGCTCACTTCAACGCAGCGTAATAACTCCTGAAAATAATATCCATCTCGCAAATGTATCTGTCTCTGCAGTCATCTCAACCATCGAATACAGCGACAAGAAAATAATACGGCTTTTTTTTTCCTGTGAAGTTGGTGAATTCTTAAAAAAACCAATGCACCACTAAATGTTGCGTTAAAATGCGTTGTAACTCGCGTTACTGAGATTGTAACTCGCGTTACTGAGATTGTAACGAGTATAATATTACCGAAATTTAATTAGTAATGCGTTATATTACTGCATTACAGCAAAAAGGAATACATTACTGTAATTGCGTTACTTTTGTAACGCGTTACTCCCAACACTGGTTATGGTACGGTGGCTTACCTAAGACTGGAAGATGGTAATAATGTGCATGTTTCATTTCTTGTGGGAAAAGCCAGAGTTACGCCTCTAAAGCCAATCACCATTCCTCGGCTGGAGCTGACAGCAGCAGTTCTCGCTGTTCAAATGGATCAAATTCTTCACAGATGCAGTGTCAGATGGAGAAGTCAAGGTTTTGGACTGAAAGCACAACTATCCTCAAGTACATCAGCAACGAAACTAAACACTTCCATAGTCTCTGTTATTAGAGAAGCCACAGATGTTGACCAGTGGAAGTATGTGGGCTCCAAGGTTAATCCTGCAGACGAAGCATCTCGTGGATTGAGAGCTGAAGAATTTCTTACATGTGGAAAATGGATAAAAGTGAATGCAATTGTCAAGAACTCACAAAGAAGAGAAGATCCCACAAATCATCTCATCAATTACTTCTCATCTTGGAGGAAACTTAAAACATCTGTTGCCTGGTTCCTCAAGCTTAAAAAAGTTGTTTTGCTTTTGAGCCGAAAGAGACAATAACTTAAAGCTGCTGAGAGTGACAAGAATACAGGCATTAAAGGTTGTGTTGAACAGAAACTTCAGAGCTTCAAAGCAACACTCAAAGTAAAAGGCTTGACTTTGGAAAATTGTGATGAAGCAGAGAAGGCAATAATTTGTTTTTCCCAGAAAGTTCAAGAGTGAAATTGCCTCATTAAACAGTGGCTCAGGTAAATGTCTCCAAGGACAATCCACTGTACAAGCTTGATGCTTGACTGGAGGATGGCATTCTCAGAGTCGGTGTTCGCTTACAAAGGTCAGCACTACCAGCAGAAACCAAGCATCCTGTTATCCTTTCAAAGGACCTGCATGTTTCCCAGCTGATTTTACGTCACAGCCATCAACAGCTAGGACACGCTGGTAGAAACCCAATGTTGAGCAGACTTCGACAGAGATATTGGATAATTAATGCCAACTCTGCTGCAAGGAAGACAATTACAGAATGCATTGTGTGTAAACGTTACAGAGGAAAACTTGGAGAGCAAAAGATGGCAGACTTACCTGAGGAGAGAGTTATGCCAGACAAGGCTCCTTTCACAGACGTCAGAGTTGATTATTTTGGCCCCCTAGTGGTTAAAAGAGGCAGAAGCCTTCCAAAAATGTATGGAGTATTTTTCACCTGTCTGACCAGTCGTACAGTACACCTGGAAGTGGCACACTCCCTTGATACTGACTCCTGCATTAATGTTGCGGTCCTGTGTCAAGTTTAAGGTCTGATAATGGCACAAATTTTGTCGGAGCGAACAAAGAGTTGAAGCAAAGTCTTGCTGCTTTGAATAATGTGATAATCCAGGGTTTCAAGATGGAATTAAGTGGAGCTTTAACACACCAGCAGCCTCACATCAAGGTGGCATTTGGGAGCGCCTGATTCGCTCAGTAAGAAGCATACTTACCTCTGTTCTTGGACTGCAGACGCTGTTTTGCGAGGTGGAGGCAATACTGAACGATAGACCCATCACAAATGTTTCTGATGACCCCAATGACCTCGAGGCCATCTTCAAAATCTCTCCCGATTTTGTGCCCAGAGCCCGTGGTCATGAAAATCCGTCCATGCCGACACCGTTACCACTCGCTCTCCTTGCTTGACCACTCTCACTGATGTCACTCACTCAACACACCTGCCATTTTCACTCTAACTTAAATGCTACTCTCATAACCCAAGGGTTAAAAATAAAGGGTGATAAAATACATGTACAGCATGCAAAGAATTCCTTTCTCCTGTGATTTTATTAATGATGTAATCGGCGACTATTCAACCTCGACTTGACTTGACTTTCATCACATTAGTGTAAACTTAAAAACATCTGAAGTTATACAACCCCTCCATACCAGCTGGGAACGCTTTAGTTCCTTGGCAGTGCAGCTTTTTTTCAGCTGAGAACAGAGACGCTTGGGGTTTTTGTCTGTTTGCTATGATACACAATATCCGCATAAGTAAAAACGTTGCACCCTAACCCTAACCCCAGTGCCTGGTGAGGAGCCACTGGCAGTTACAGGCGTGGTTGAGGTGTGTAGGACGGCCGCAACTGTTCTTTTGAAACATCAATGGTTGACATGATACCCAGATAGTTCATCCAGTTACCTTTCTTGTATTTTTAAGTAATAAGTGTCTGCCCTTTTCTAAACAGTTTCAAAGGCAGCTTCTTAGATGATTTTGTCCTAACAAATTATCTGGTGCGTCAGGTTATAAATATGTGTTATTCCAGTAGCAGTATTTCAATACACTGGTAAGTATGTAAGTAAGTACATTTTATTTCTATAGCACATTTAAAAACAGCTCTCGCTGACCAAAGTCCTGTACATAGCGCATTAGCCACAGGGTAATAAAATAAAAATTAAATACACTTACAAATCAGTGGTTTAGGCTAAAACAACATCAAAAGACAATTACAATTACAAACATAGCCGAGTAAGACAATTAAAATGCTGGGAAGGCCAATGTAAAAAGGTGAGTTTTGAGCCTGGCTTTGAATATCAGAATAGAAGAGGCATTTCTGATGTCAGGTGGCAGTCGGTTCCACAGCTGAGGGCCAGCAACAGAAAAGACTCTGTCACCTTTTTGCTTAAGCTGGGACCATGGGACATGGAGGAGACCTTGGCTGGAGGATCTGAGGGACCTGGGAGCTGCATGGGGATGAATGATATGCGCTATGTAGCTGGGGGCCAGGGTGTGAAGAGCTTTAAAAACCATCAACAGTATTTTAAATTGTATCCTAGACTGGACTGGAAGCCAGTGCAAGGAGGCTAGGACAGGTGTAATTTGTTCACGCTTTTTTGTGTTCGTGAGCAGCCTAGCTGCTGCATTTTGAACCATCTGAAGCCGTGCCACCAGATTCAGAGGGGGACCAAGGTAGAGTGAGTTATAATAGTCTAGGCAGCAGGTTATGAAGGCATGGACGACTTTTTCCAGATCATTGTATGACAGAACAGACTTGAGTTTGGAAATTATTCTTAATTGGTAAAAACTGGTCTTTACAACAGATGATATTTGTTTCTCCAGGTTAAGATGGGAGTCTAAAATAACACCCAAGTTACATGCATGGGATTTAACATAGGGGGCAAGGGGAACAAGGTCGGCAGGGATGGAAATTTTGGATTTTGAAGGGCCAAAGACAATAACTTCAGTTTTGTTATCATTTAACTGAAGAAAATTCTTAGCCATCCATATTTTAATTGCTTTCAAACTGTCTAAAAGAGGCTGCATGGAGTTGCTGGATTTAAGTGGGATGTACAGTTGGGAGTCATTTGCATAGAAATGGAATGAGATATTACATTTTCTGATGATGTTGAGGCAGAAGAGTACTGGATCCAGAATGGATCCCTGAGGGACACTATAAGACACAGGGGCAGGGGATGAAGAGTACTGGTCTCTGTGGTCTCAGAAAAAAGACGTTTGGTTGAAGAGAAGTTAACATTTCATTTCATTTTGGGGTGTTGTTAAAGAAACTGTAACCTCCGGGCATGTTGTCTGAACAGACTGACAGGTCAGTGGAAAGCGAGGCCCGAGCCATTTTAAGTGGACAGCTCCTCGGAGCGAACAAGCTCATTAAAGCAATAAGCGCAACTTCTTTTTTTCACGCAGTCGTGGCTGTTGCTGCAGTCCCCTGGGGACCAAGCAAGCATAGCTGCAGACTCTTGCTAGGTTAACTAGTTAACAAAAATGTGAAATAATAAACACCATAAGTCTAAATTTAATGCTAGCTAGCTAAAGTTATTCAAGTGTCTCCCTCATAGACTAGTTAGGGCTAAATGACAGCATTCAGACAGTTACTGTTACACAACGTCATCTTCATTATCTGCTCTACCTACCACTGTCTTGCTTTCTTTTCTCATCATCCTTCTTTTTTCTCTTCCCTTTTTCACTCCCAGAAGGATAAGGTTGCCTGGTTTGCCTATTGACAAGCAGTGGCTCTGAATACCGTGAATGAATTCTTGGCGTCGCACAATGATAGTGACATTTTAATTCATCAGATCGTTAGGGACCCCCCTGGAGCGTCAGGGCCCTGGGCACGTGCCCACTTTGCCCATGCCATAATCCATCTAATCCATCTATGAGTGAGAGTAAATTAGCGTATGAGTGAGGCTGTGAGGAAAACCTAGGGAAAAGAGATAGCAAAGATAGTGAAGACATTGTAAATTGAGTTAACTGTTAACAATAAAACAACAAGCTTCTTAGCACATGGTGGCTTCATCTGTTGTCAATACTGCCCGTTAAGTGAATGGTGTTACCCCCGAAAAAAACGTCTCCCTGTGCATCCCGAACATAGTCTACCAACTTTACGCAGACCTGTCCCAGTAATTATGTTGGACGCTGTGGCGCGCATTTCCATGATAAAAATTAATCAATCAAAAGTTTTCCGTAACAGTCAATGCAAAGGCTATTGGCTGCCCTCGTTGGCACCCAATGCATTGGGTTTATGCCTAGTTATGTGTGTACACAATTTAAATGGTTATTAAAGTGTTGTGCTACTCATACCTTCTGCATTTGGCGGCGTGCGATAAGCCACTGATACGATGCTTGACCTATATGAGCCTATAGCATTAACACAATAGTCCCTGCGTGTCTTTATCCCAACAGATGACTGCAAATGTCTTCCAGCCTAACAGAAATCCAAAGGGTTGCAGATAGATCTCCTCGTCCTCTCACGTAATCTCCTTATGTCCCAAATGTTCTGTGGCTTTCAAACGAAGTTCCAAATGAGCTGGGTTTTTGACTTATTTTGCAAGTTACAGTGCTACAGGTCTATGTTGTTAGTGCCAAAACCAGCTGGTCGTTTTTTAGAAGAGGGCCTTGCATTTTTAGGAAAAAAAATGATTTGGTGGACACACAGCCTTAAGGTGTCAGCCATAGGCATTGACTCACTCCAACCCAAAAGGACATTTACAATGTTTTCTGGTGCTGACCCTCATAGCCACCACTTTATACTCAGCTGAAAACTGCCCCAGTGGTTACTGTGAGTCACAGATACATTTAGCCATCAGAACATCATCCACAAGAGACAGAGATTCAATCCTGAGGGCATCATACACTATCCATCCCGACTGCCTTTTGATATTCTGTTCAGGACAAAAATGGAACAACTCTGGCAAAGCCCACTGAATACATGTTTTTTTTTTATTTCGCTTTTTTAACTCTGCAATCACACATGAAACCCGTATTCTTGCCCAAGACCTAGGGAAAGATTAATAAAAGTCGACTAAAACTGTCTATACGCACAAACAGAAATATGCAGATGCATTTTTTGTCAGATTGATAAAGTTGCACGTACATCTGATTCTGTTTTATTAGTCTCAATCATTGTGGAAGTGGGCCCACATGCCCAAGCCTCATTTCCACTTCCACAGTTAGTTATGAATAGATGTTTAAACACTCTAAAACATATGCATATAAATGCTTCTGCCTGCTTCAACACTCATTAGACCTGTCAGTGAGAACGACAAAGAAGTACAATTTCACTGACTGTGTCACATCTGCAAGGTTCTGCAACACAGGAGCAGTGAAATTGGCACACAACCTAAACAATGTTTTAGTCTAAGGTTACATCTCTGACCTTATGTCCTCCCTATTAAGTCTGATGTATGTGTGAGGTATTTTCTTTTTTAAATACCAGTTTGTGTGGAAAATGGACGTATGTGTCCTTTATACATCTGGCCCTTGGATCACTGTGACCAACCGGGCTGTGAATAAACCTGTGTGTGTGTGTGTGTGTGTGTGTGCGTGTGTGTGTGTGTGTGTGTGTGTGCTGAGGGTAGATGTAGATGAGTAGTCATGAGCAAGTGTAAACACTCAGGATGAGTCGGAGATGAGGTTGAAAAAATGGGATTTTTATTATTTTCCCCAATTAAGGCCATAAGGCAAGAATAAATATTAACAAAACAAAATTAAAGAGAAAAAAAAATACTTTGACGAAAATAAAATAAATTGACATAAGAGTCAAAAATTCAAGTCAAATTACACAAAGATACATCTGTATACAAATTGACTTTTGAACTAGTCACTTGAGCATTCAACAGACTTATGTTCTCCTTCCTCCAGCTCTCTTGAGCAGCTGAAACTGCCAGTCTAGACCTGAAGCACGCCACTGGAATTGGAACATACCAACATAAAATTAAAATACAGGGGTGGCTCAGGTGAGTAGACAATAAAAGCTTAATACAGCCAAAATTAATATATCTATGAAGCTAGAAATTTACAGAATATTATTTATATGATTGACACTAATTTCACAAAGCCTTGTGGCTTTGTGAAATTGTATACTGTAAGATACCTTGATGGCTAATAAAATAATTACTCAAAATTCCAGGTCACTTCCTGTTACCCCAGAAGTCATAGCGTCATTTAAACCCGCCGATCGCGGCAAACTTTCCTTTATACACAAAGAGAGCAGACGCCGGTAAGACACAAAGACTACATGTTACCCTCTGTTACCTTTTAAACTCAATAAACAGACACGTAGTTAACAAAGACCTATGTGTTGCGTGGTTATTATAACTGGTCATGTTTGTGAAGTAAACGGTTTGGTTTTAAACAATAAGAGAATGAAGTATTGATGGTTGTAGCTATAGCATATAAATCACAGCAGTATTCGATGTTGAATATGTGCGCAAGAAAGCTAAAGGATTACTGTGGGGGATTTGATGAATGGCTAGGTTAACAGATGATTTGAAAACATTGTGATAATTAACAGAACATATTCACACGCTAAACAAACATATATAGGCAAACTCTTCACTCAGTCTTTGAGATATAAGGTAGGTAGTGTTATGTCTGAAAACATTCAGTATTGTGTCCTATTGGACTTTGTTATGTTATGCACTGCGAGTGACAGGTTACTGTGCCTTTAAGGCTTACAGCAGTGATTTACGGCAAGGGTCGTAAATGTAAGGTTTGCGGCTGTTCAGTTAACGCAACATGAACGGAGCTGCATGGTGTGGTTATTGAGTCCTACACAAACTAATAATAATAATATTTGGCGAACGAGGATGTCTGAACTCGTCTTACCACCACCGCCACCTTTCCTCCCTGTTGCCGGTGATCCAGCTGTTCCCTGGGATCGCTGGCTGACGTCGTTTGAGGATTATTTGCTGGTTTTGGGACACTCTGACCTAGCTGAGGCAAGGAAGTGTGCGCTCCTGCGCCATTGTCTCAGGCAGGAGGGACAGCGAATCTTCGCCACGCTCACCCTATCGGATGATAAGTACATCATTAAAGGCCGTTTTGAGTTTCGTCAGAGGACCCAAAAGCCGGGTGAGACTGTTGCCCACTATGTATCAGCATTATGTGAGCTGGCTAGACTTTGTGATTTTGGGGCTTTGGAGGATGGACGACCAGTTAATTGAGAAAACATCATGTAACCAACTGAGGGAGAGACTTTTACTAGAGCCAGACTCCACGACACTAGCAGACACTTTAGTAATTGGAAAGCAGTTGGAAACAGCCTTAATGAAGGCGCGCAAGTTCGGCCGCGCTGTGCACATGCCTGTGACATCATAACCACCGTCAGTTCAGCACTTAACTGCAACAAGTAACTGCAACAAGTTGAACCAATTTGCACGCTGCTGTCGCTCCTATCCTGCTTGCCATGATACTGCTGCTGTCCCCATAAACACTGTACAGACCTCACAGCCTTCGTTCAAGCTCTGCACATGCCGTGTGGACACAGCTCTCACTCCACTCCTCATGGACACAGGGGCTAAAGTGTCAATTCTGAACAAATGCACATATGACCGCTTCTTCAGTCTAGTGCCTCTGGAAGCAGCGGCTAAACCCCTGTTAGGCTATGGCCATTTCCCCATCTCCACTCTGGGTGTGGCCCGCCTCCCCGTCAGATATGATCAACAATGTGCGCCTGCCACCAAGTTCTGCATCACCCGGAAGGGAGCTAACATTATGGGCCTAGACTTGTTCCTTGCCCTGGGTTTTACTGTGAGTGATGCTAGGGGCGGTGGAGGCCGAGCTGCACCTGGTGGAGGTGGACGTCATAGAGCCCGTTGACGCCCTGCCGTGGGTGTTTAACCTGGTGATAGCCAAGAGAAGGGGGGGAGGATTGCGACTCTGTGTCAACCTCACAGATGTAAACAAAGCCATCATCCCTGATAAGTACCGCCTACCTACGGCTAAGGAGCTCACTAGCCATTTCCACGGCTCCATTGTTTTCAGTAAGATGGATTTACGTAACGGCTACCTGCAGGTCCCTCTGGCACCGGCCAGCATGGACCTTACAGCGTTTGTCACGCACGTGGGGGTTCTCAGATTTAAACGCATTGCATTTGGACTTTCATCAGCCCCGAGCTGTTTTCAGAAGATAATGTCACTCATACTGGCTAGTATCCAGGGTGTCTCCACCTACCTGGATGACGTGGTGGTGCATGCGCCCTCCACTGCACTGCATGATGATCGCCTGGAGCAGGTCTTTTAGCGTTTCGAACAGCATGGGGTCACACTGAACTCAGAGAAATGCATGTTCGGGGTTGAGGAGGTCGAGTTCCTGGGCTTCAGGCTCTCGAAGGAGGGCATCGCCCCGATTATGTCCCACACTGAGGCCATTCTGTCGCTGCCAGACCCGCAGTCACCATCCCAGCTGTCTTCCTTCCTGGGGATGGCCGCCTACTACCTCAGATTCATGCCACACTACTCTGACTCAACGGCCCCCCTGCACCGGCTGCTCAGGAAGGACCCCGGCCTGGGGTGACATCAGACACAGAGAGCGACAAAGACTGGGTCCACATCATGCACGGGTCCCTCAGTTCAGTAGTCACTCTGGTGGAGCTGCAGCAGGCCTCAGCTGCTGATGAGGCCCTCACAACTCTCCATACCTACATCCAGGACAGCTGGCCTGCCAAAGTGGATGACAGGCTGCTTCCCTATTACCGCTTCCACAACAAGCTCTCCTGCTGGGGGGCGGTGTGCCTAGCCCGTGGCCACCGTGCGGTCGTTCCGGAGATTCTCAGGTCCAGCATGTCAGGTCGTACACATGGCACATGAGGGGCACCTGGGGATGGTCAAGGTTAAGCAGCGCTGCCGTGACACAGTGTGGTGGCCCCACATAGACTCTGATGTTGAGAAGCTGGTACGTAAACTGTGCCTGCTGCCTCCTGAGTGGGAAAAATGGTCAGTCTGCCACAGCTCCTCTCACCCCGACCCCTTGGCCGTCTTCACCCTGGGAACATATTCAGGTCGACCTCTGTGGAGAACTTCACGGCACCTGCTCACGCTCGCTACCTGCTGGTTGTGCATGATCTTCATTCGAAGTGGCCAGAGGTTTTTCAGCTGAGCTCCATCACTGCACACTCCATCGTCGACTGTCTGGACAACCTGTTTGCCTGCACAGAGTAGTAGCTCCCACATCACCTGTATCACCTCTGTCCCCAGCAGTGGCTCTAGGTTGGCAGCCCAGGCCAAGAGCTAACCGGGTGGGGGGTAATCCACCAGCACCGCCTGACGCAGCTTCACGGCCAGCACGCCCTCAGAGAATGAGGGTCCCGCCCGTCTGGCATGGGGACTATGTGACAGGGTGATAGTGACACTGGGGAATGTGGGCTGAATGTTATGTTTCAGTTTCCAGGGGGGTGGGGGGAAAATGTTATGTCTGAAGACATTCAGTATTGTGTCTTGTTGGACTCTGTTATGTTATGCACTGCGAGTGACAGGTTACTGTGCCTTTAAGGCTTACAGCAGTGATTTATGGCAAGGGTCGTAAATGTAAGGTTTGCGGCAGTTCAGTAAACACAACATGAACGGAGCTACACGGTGTGGTTATTGAGTCCTTCACAAACATTATAGGTAGTGCGTCGCTACCGTGATGACAGCCATGCGCCCCGTCACTGTGTGTGTGTGTGTGTGTGTGTGTGTGTGTGTGTGTGTGTGTGTGGGTTTTGTCTGTCAGGCTGTTTGATCACAGAAGAACGCTATACTTCTCTGGCCTCAGCTCTGAGCTTCAACCCCTCCCATCTGAGAGTGCTGGACCTGAGCTACAATCTTCCAGGAGACTCAGGCGTGAAGCTGCTGTCAGCTGGAGTAGAACATCCAAACTGGAGACTGGACACTCTCAGGTATAGACATATGGACAGACAAACAGCAGCAGCTCTCACCCTGTTTCTCTGTCACTAACTGATGAACTGGTTCATGTTTTGTTCTGAACCTGGCCCGCCCAGTTGCTACCATGCCCAACAGGATGTTGTGTTGTGTGGCTTTGGTGATCTTGAACTCTTCCACCAGACTGCTGAATTGAAGATGCTGTGCCCATTAAGGGCAATGCTGCTGAGGCTCAGCAGCAGGCCCAGCCACCTGCACAGGAAGTGGTTAATTAGGGCCCGAGCGCCGACAGCGGCAAAGGCCCTATTGAAACTGAAGGAATTATTATTAGGGCCCGAGCGCCAATAACGGCGAAGGCCCTATTGAAACTGAAGGAATTATTATTACGGCAAATTAATCGCCTTTTTGAGGGGCTTAAAGGAACACACTGACTTATTGGGAATTTAGCTTATTCACTGTAACCCCCAGAGTTAGACAAGTCGATACATACCCTTCTCATCTCCGTGCGTGTTGTAAGGCTGTCTGACGGTTCCAGCGCCATCAGGCCAGCACATAACATACAGGTGAATGGTTCCAGTAATCCTACTGCTCCGAATAAGTGACAAAATAACATAACATGTTCCTATTTACATGTTGTGATTTGTAGAGTCACAGCGTGTACAAAAAACAACGTAACATGAGACAGCCATCTTCTAACCGTAAACAAACCGGGAACTATATTCTCAGGCGGAAGAATATAGTACTTGGGCGGAATGATTTGCTTTGCAGCAAGCCTGTCTGAGAATATAGTTCCCAGCTTGTTTACGGTTAGAATATGGCTGTGTCTCATGTTACGTTGTTCTTTGTACACACTGTGACTCTACAAATCACAACATGTAAATAGGAACATGTTGGCGTTATTTTGTCACTTTTGTCACAATTCGGAGCAGTAGGATTAGTGAAACCATTCACCTGCATGATCTGTGCTAGGCTAAGCTACCGGTGGAGCTGTCAGACAGCGTTACAGCACGCACGGAGATGAGAAGGCTATGTATGGACTTATCTAACTCTGGGGGATACGGTGAATAAGCTAAAGTCCCAATAAGTCGGCGTGTTCCTTTAACATACTCAAAAACTCACCAATATTGGCGGTCGCATCAATCCTGTTGAAAATGTACGTATTTTATGGGTTTCGGGAATAGGCGCACAAAAATGGCTCGCCCCCTACAAAGTTAAAAAAAATGGAGCCCCTGCAGTACGTTTAACGTAGACAAACGACACTTTGTACACATATGTAGCATGTCATGTCGTACAAAAAACGTCTTGGGAGCCATACCCTAAACCCAACAGGAAGTCCGCCATTTTGAATTGAAAATTCGAAATTAGTGCGATTTTGGCCATTTCCACATGTCGTACTTTAACGAACTCCTCCAAGAGATTTTATCTGATTAACTTCAAATTTGGTCTGTGCCATCTTAAAATGTTAAAGATGAAAAGTTATTAGAAGAAAAACTTTTCGTCACAGGGCATGGCCGTGGCGGGGCGGCCATTTTGTGTGTTTCGCCATCGAAACAGGAAGTGGGTGTAACTTGAGTGTATATTGTCCAATTTGCTCGAAACTTTTCAGGATTCATAAGAATCTAACTCTGAGGACATTTACCAGATAAAATTGACTCAAAGTCATAGCGCCCCCTAGTGGCAACAGGAAGTAGGCCCAAAACTATAGGTGCTATACTTTAACAAACTTCTCTGAGAGATTTCATCCAATCAACTTCAAATTCGGTCTGTGTCATGTAAAGACCTCATCGATGAAAAGTTATCAAAAGCAAAACTTTTCGTCCAACTGTGTGGGCATGGCATGGCGGCCATTTTGACCATTTATCGATGAACAAAGAAGTTGTTGTAACTTTAGTGTACATTGTCATATCTGCCCCAAATTTCTCACGATTGACAAGGGTCCAGGCCTGAGGACATCTACAGGCAAAACTTGACTTTTAGTCATAGCGCCCCCTGCTGGCAACAGAAAATCAGCCTTATATGGCAAACATCATCCAATTTACATGAAACTTATAATGTGTGGTCTACATGTGATACTGAGCCGCCTCCTATACTTTAACCACGCTCACTTACACAGGCCACATAACATTTGAACCGTTTAAGGTAGAGTCTTGTGTGAGGTGTCATTGAACTCAGCAGAGAGTTCCTTCTTCAGTGGTGATGGTTTGGCCCGCTCCCTATGCTTAAGCCACGCCCCATTTCATAACATTTGAACCGTTTAAGGTAGACCCTTGTGTGAGGTATCATTGAACTCAGCAGAGAGTTTCTTCTTCATTGTTGATGGTTTGGCCCATCCAACGCTGCTTGCAGCTTTAATTTTCCTATTGAAGCTCTTCACGGTGGTGATTGGTACTTTATAAATCAGCAGTGGCCAGAGGATTCTGGGTAGTTTTCCATGTTGATATATCCAGGCCTTTGATATTTCCAGGAAGACCTGACTTTCCACCGGCAAAGCCAAGACATGAGGTCATTGCTGGGTGAAAGGCATGCTGCTGTGTCCTTCAGGTCGCTCTTGACTGGCTTCTCAGTCACTTGTATCCCCAACTGAAGTGGAATTGGTCCGTTACCTTGCCTTTCCTGAGGATCAGACACCTGAATTTTGCAGGCTTGAATCTCATTCTTGCCCAAGTAATGAGTCAAGACCTTGGAGGTCACGGTCAGGTCATTCATATATGCTCTGATTGGGGATTATCCGGTCCCAGATTTGGACAAGGGACCTCTGCACACTTCTGCAAGGCAAGGCAGCTTTATTTGTATAGCACATTTCAGCAACAGGGCAATTCAAAGTGCTTTACATAAAACATTAAAGAGCAGATAGAAAATGATTAAAAAAATATATATATATATTAAAACATCAAAGTGCAGGTAAAAATGATTAAAAAAATAAATAAATAAATAAAAATAAACCATTTCTCCGACCACAGGTCCTTTTGGCTCTGGTTACTTGGTGTTTTCGTTACCCATTACAAGATTGCTACTTTTCACTACGATGTAGCCGTCGCTACAAAGCTTAGTTTAATCTCGGTAAACCTTGCTAAATCCGGGACAGTTCACAGTCTGTCTCTTGATAAATTCACAGAAATATCTGACAAGGTCACAGACGTTGTCTTTCTTATTGACCTAGTTCACAGACTAAATCTGACCAGTTCACAGACGTGGTCCTTGTATGGATAATCTATTGTCATACCCGTGTTGGAGAGGTAATCATTTCTCTGACCACAGGTCCTTTTGGCTCAGGTGACTTGGTGTTTTCGTTACCCATTACAAGATTGCAGTAGTTCTACTTTTCACTGCGATGTAGCCGTCGCTACAAAGCTTAGTTTAATCTCGGTGAACCTTGCTAAATCCGGAACAGTTCACAGTCTGTCTCTTGATAAGTTCACAGAAATATCTGACAAGTTCACAGACGTTGTCTTTCTTATTGACCTAGTTCACAGACTAAATCTGACCAGTTCACAGACGTGATCCTTGTATGGATAATCTACTGTCTCACCCATGTTTTTTGAGTTCTAATCTATGTCACACCCACGTTGGAGAAATTCTCAGAAATATGTCCGTTATCTGTTCAAAAATACCACTAGATGAAGACAAGAATAAAATTGACAGTGCAGTATAAGAAATTAAAGAACTGAGAGATAAAATACGTGAATAAAAGTTACAGTGCAGTATAAGAAATTAAACATTAAAGAGCAGTTATAGAATGTCATAGAGTGTCATCAATGCAACTTCAGTATAACAAATGAACAGTTATTTAAAGAAATGCAACATCAAAAAGATAGGTCTTTAGCTTTGATTTAAAAGAACTGAGAGTTGTTGCGGACCTGCAGTTTTCTGGGAGTTTGTTCCAGATATGTGGAGCGTAAAAACTGAATGCTGCTTCCCCCTGTTTAGTTCTGATTCTGGGGACAACAAGTAGACCTGTCCCAGACGACCTGAGAGGTCTGGGTGGGTCATAGTGTAGCAGCAGACCAGAAATGTATTTTGGCCCTAAACCGTTTAGTGATTTATAAACCAGCAAAAATATTTTGAAATCAATTCTTTGAGGCACTGCAAGCCAGTGTAGAGACTTCAGTACTGGAGTGATGTGATCCACTCTTGTAAAGACACCGTTACAGTAGTCAAGTCTACTGAAGATAAAAGCATGGACAAGTTTTTCCAAATCCTGCTGAGACATAAGTCCTTTAACCCTTGATATATTTTTAAGGTGGCAATAGGCTGACTTTGTAATTGTCTTAATGTGGCTGTTAAAATTCAGGTCTGAGTCCATGACTACACCAAGATTTCTGGCTTTGTCTGTTGTTTTTAACATTGTCGTTTGAAGCTGACTTTTAATCGTTCCACTTTTGCTCCAACAACAACCACCTCAGTTTTTTCGTCATTTAATTTAAGAAAATTCTGGCACATCCAGTCATTAATTTGTTCAATGCACTTAGTCAGTTGTTGTATTGGACTATAGTCCCCTGGCGATAAGGTTATATAAATTTGTGTGTCATCCGCATAACTATGCTAACTTATTTTATTGTTTTCCATAATTTGAGCCAGTGGAAGCATGTAGATGTTAAACAGGAGAGGCCCCAGAACTGAGCCTTGGGGAACTCCGCATGTCATATTTGTATGCTCAGATGTATAATTCCCTATAGACACAAAGTAGTCCCTATTCTTTAAATAAGACTCAAACCAGTTTAGTACTGTGCCAGAAATGCCAACCCAGTTTTCCAATCGGTCTAGTAATATGTCATGGTAGACCGTATCAAATGCAGCACTGTTTTCAGATGTTGTATAATGTCCTCCAGGTTTTTACGGTTAGTCATATGAAATTTGGTCATATTGGAATTTGTTTTGCCTGGACACTGTGACAACACATACCCTGTACTCGATATGGAAGCACTGACTGTTTGTCTAATTTTCTGAATTTTGTCTTTGAAGAAGGTGGCAAAATCATTGCAACTTTTATCCACCAAGGCGGTGGATAAAAGTTCAGATGCTACTGGTACTGGAGGGTTTGTTAACCTATCGACAGTAGCAAACAAAGCACATGAATTATTATTGTTTTTGGTAATAATGTCCGAAAAGAAGGACCGCCTTGCATTCCTCAGTTCCAAATTATAAATGCGAAGTCTCTCTTTATAGGTGTTGTAGTGGACCTGGAGATTAGTTTTTCACCACCTGCGTTCTGCGTTTCGATACTCTCTTTTTTCTGTTCTTACCAGTATGGCATTTCTCCATGGAGATCTTTTCTTATCAGAGACAGTTTTTACCTTAATGGGAGCAATGGCATCAATAACATTTGTAATTTTACAATTGAAATTGTCTACAAGCTCAGTGACTGAGACCCCTGAGAGGGTGGGTGTGGACGAGAAAAGCTTAATGAATGTTTCACTGGTGTTGTCAGTGATATACAGTTTTCTTATTAACTTTGTTTGGACACTTTTGTGCACAGAGATAGTGCCATTAAAGAAAACACAGGAATGATCAGAGAGAGCAGCATCAGTCACCACAACCTTTGAAATGTTCAAACCCTTTGAGATAATCAAGTCCAGAGTGTGCCCCTTGTTGTGTGTGGGCTCCGTCACATGCTGAGTCAGTCCATAGTTCTCAAAAATGCAACACGGTTCTTTTGTCCCTCTATCCTGGGGGTTGTCAACATGAATGTTGAAATCACCAGCAATAACTACACAGTCAAAGTTAATACAGATTATACACAGCAGTTCAGTAAAGTCGTCAAAAAAGGATGCACAGTATTTAGGTGGCCTGTAGATAATTACAAATATAGGTCCAGAGGAGGACCTTAGCTGAAGAGCCACATATTCAAAAGAAGCAAAGTTTCCATAAGATATTTGAGTACACTGGAACGAGTCATTAAACAAAATGGCGACTCCACCTCCTTTCTTATTCGCTCTATTTTCACTCATAAAATTGAAGTTAGGGGGAGCTGACTCTATAAGAACAGCATCACTGTTATTATGGTCTAACCAGGTTTCAGTTAAAAACATAAAATCTATATTGTGCTTAATAATAAAATCAATGATTAAAAATGATTTTCCTGCCAAAGACCTGATGTTTAGTAAGGCTAATGTTAGTGTGTTAAAATAATTATCTGTCTCGTTTTTTGGGACAGGCTGTGGCTGACGAGGAATGGATGCTAAATTTGCTAAGTTGGCAGTTAAGTGCTTCTTTTTCTTACTTAGCGGATTCACCATTCTTTTTCTATCACCTATCACAATATAGATTGAAGAAGAATTTAATACACAGGGCCCAGGTTTGTCCTGGAAAGAGTCATGAGTGCCACTAGGCGTGCAGCCTGGACCCAGCACATATCAGTTAAAGCTTGTTTCATTTTGTACACAAGCATACTTATCAGTCTGGCGTTTTACTTTCAGTGGTTGAGTCAGAACAGGGTCAGTTTGATGCTGGGGGCGAATGATGGGAGAAGGTAGTGGGGAAAACTTGATTCCAGCAGCTACCAACCGATCCATCCGGTCAGTGAACCCCAACATGTGGCAGGGGGAAACAGGGGAAAGGATGAGTGGGGAGAGCGATGGATCCTCAAAGGCGTCGGGGTTAGTGAGAGGGTTTGAGGAGTGTTGGACGGGTGAAAAGGGGGGTTGAGATTTCCTCGTCTCCACTCTGTGGTCTTCCATGGTCAAATCTTTGCTTAGGTGGGGGCTGTGGTGGATCACTGCCGCACTTTGTTGTGTCTTCCTCTTGTTTTGTTTGTGTTGATTTATCTTGTCTTGTGTCCTTGGCCAAGGGAGTAGATGTGTGGCGCAGAAAGTAAAGTAGGCTAGATTTCACAAGCATATTTATGGCCAGCGCGAAAAGCGACACAGAAAATGTGCAGCCAGTGATTATTCCCTTCTTCAGACGATGCCATTCTGATGTTAATGTCCTGATGACACCCTTAAGGCTGATTTATGCTTCTGCGTCAAATCGACGGCGTACCCCCGCAGACCCCTCTGCGTTGCCGCAAACCCCTCTCCGAGCCCTCCGCCGTAGCTCGACGTGCACCTCCAAAAATGTGTAACTTTGTGTTGAGGCGACGTAGACCGCAAGGACTGTGATTGGTGAACTGGTCCTGTGTGATGATAGTCGGTGTTTCAAGCAGCCCACTGTGGGGAGTAGCAACATGCTAGTTCACTGACATAAGCTTTGCAAATAAACTCAGACATATTTTGGTTACAATGACGGGGTTATCCGTTTGTTAAGTGTCTATATGTCAGTAACGTTTTGAAATTAGCACTTCGCCAGCAAGCAGTACTTTGTGGGCAGTTGTGCTAAAGTTTGCTTGCTAACATAACATAAACTGGCTGGCAGACACCTCGCAAATAACCTCAGACTTATCACCCCCTAGCATTTATGGTGGTGAAATTCAAAGCAACCCCGATGCAGAAGTGTCAGTATTTTTACACTCACCTGGAGTTGATTCAACCCTGTAACAAGTTGAAAATCAACACTGGCCAACACTGAGTAGTGTTAATATTACTCTAGACTAGTGTCAGTGTTACAAATTCTAAACTACCAGACTACACTGGACTCCAATTTATTAATACTCATAGGTGTAACAATATTTACACTGAGGGTGTAACCACATTACAAAATAAAAGTATATATAATATAATTTATTTAAAAGGCAGGTACACCACAAAAGCAATACATAACCTTTAACAGTTCAGCATGGAGTCACAAAATTACAGTATGAGATAATATACATTTGGTCGTCAGTGTCATTTGAAAATTGCCTATCACACAGTCTATAGTATATCATGTTATCTACACAGATCAGTGTGAAGACATTGGTTTTCTCCTTAATACTGAATGCATTTAAGTGATCATCAAAATACATTGTTGAGACTTAGTAGAAGTTAGAAGATAAGCATCATCATCTTTAACAATTACATTGACAATCCTGTTGAACAAAGGCATCTCATTTTCAACACCAGAACATACATACATCCCAGGCTGATACTCTGTGCCATAGCTTTTGACCCAGGAAGTTGTGGGAACAACAGAAGACAAATCAAAAGTTTCATTCAGCGCCTCACTGCCCTCCAAACTGCTGACCAAGACTTCAGTAATAGGGCCAAATTGAAATCTTTTAAAAATAAAAGTTCTCAAAATGAAAAGCCAACAGGTTCTGATGTCTCTTTGCTAGTGTTTTTGTGATGTTTTTAAAGTTTTTTATGGATTTTTTGAAAAAGTTGTGCTTGCCTTCAAACTTCATACACCACATGTGTATTAGTGGCCCAATCTTGCTAATACACTGTGGGTAATGTATCATTAGATGGTGCTTTGGAATCAAATTTCGTTCTGGAAAGACAAATTTAAAAAGCTTGTGATGATCAAAAATCAGATGTTTCAAATAGCAAGTCATTCCATGGGTTATGATAGGTGAAAACACAATGTTCACAATTTGTATTAAGAGGAGCAGCAAGTTCCAACAGCTGGCATTCCTGCTTACTAAATTTCCAAACATCAATGGTGTGTTGCGCAAAGGCACCATGACTGTCGACTGACACAATCTATTATTAATGCGTGGATAGGCTCTTCATCCAAATCTGACTGTAAGCTTAAAATCTTCCAACTTCCACTCACCTAAATGAATTATTTTCTCCGATTTAGAGACCTGAATGGACAACTGCCTGCCCCTCTACAATCCCTGTAGGCAGCGTTGCTTTTTAAATGGTGTATTGTCTTTAACAATTTACTTTAATGATTAGAGATGCTGCTTGTAAACGCTTCCATACACACAGTCATGTCACTGCAGCTGATATCATCGGACATCGGCAAAACTAACTGCAGTTATAAAATTGACAGAGGAAACCGAACTTGACCTATTACTTCTGAAATAATCCTAATGAAGCTGCTGTTTCTCGAGCATCTCTCAGACGCACTTTCAAATGAAACTGTCTGTCCGACAGCAGCTCTGATATGTTCACATTTTAGAGAATGTTAATAATATTTTCCTCACTGATTGTGTATTATTTCACCTAACCTCTATTAATCAGAATGTTAATTTGTATGATCTGACCGGCCTGATTCGTGACGTGAGATTAACAGCAGGGCCGCGGATATAACTCTATTATGGCTCTCTCTCTCCCCCCTTTTTCCTCTCCCTCTCTCCTCTTCTCGTTCTGTCATGCATCTTTGTTTACATGCCACGGGTAAAGATTCCCTCTGTTGCTTCTGTTTTTTTCTTCAGCTCTGTAGTGTTGCAGTGTTGTTTTTGTTCTCATGCCTCTCTGCACCACACCTGTCTGAACCATCAGACACAGGCCTGCATGCTGGCTGTGGTCTGGGCTCCAGCCAGGTAATATGTGACAGAACCACGCCTCAGCGTCTGGTTTCGTCCTAACCACAATGTCCCCTGTAGACCTGAAAGTATTAGGAAGGGAGAAGAAGAATGTCACCCAGCTTGCCTCAAAACAGCTCTTGTATATTCACTTCAGGGTAAATAATGCATTTGAGAGCTGGTGTTCTCCAGCCAGTCCCAGACTCACAAGACCAGCCACAACTTCTCACTGATCCAGCTCAGGACAGACACACAGAGGACCCTGTAGAGGATAGAGCTTAATGAGTCAGGACAAGTGCAGAGATCTTTATTACACAGAAAATGTGTGTTTTAATTCTACAGACCAAGCTGCCTTTACTGATGACTGCAATGAATTTTAGAATTAAAGTATTACAGCTTTGAAAATGAGAACCGTGTCAGCCTACAACTACACAATCACAACCAAAAGGTCATTAAGTGTTTAGTGGTAATAACTGTTCTGAAGTAGTCATGCAATGTGGGATTTTATTGTATTATTTGCTTTCTTTTTTGACTTGAATACATTCTTTCCTAGCCTACAGCATCAACTGCTTGTCTCTTCTATTTATATTGTCCAACATTTCTTACATTTACTATCAGAACAGCATGAAAACCAAGGCCTTCTTGTTGAAGAAAAAGTTTTTTTTTTAAAAATCGTTATTGATGTGGCTAATGCATAGCATAAGGTCAAAAATATGCACCAACATGTTGCGGTACTCAGGGTGACTTATCAACTTTTTCTTCAACAAGAGTGCCTTGGTTTTCATGCTGTTCTGATACTGTTGGATTACCCCTGCACCAAAGAACACATTGTTAGACTTTTTTCAAACACCACCAAAAAGAAGCGCTCCTTTTCTCAGTTTTCCCACATTTCTTACATTTACTTTGAATCGGGGTCACAAAAATGTGTATCATATGTGAGCACTGGCTTGTTGTCTGACGGTGCTGACAATGCTGGAATACCTGGCTGAGGACAGAGGCAGCCATCAGAACACTGAACTACAAACAACACATCTGTCTGTCATCATGGTTACTGTTAGCAGTTTAAATTATTTATACTGCTTTGCAACAAGTGCAGTCCAAGCCACTGCCTGTCCTGACAGACTTCAGAGACCTGTGGGATTACCTACTGACTTCCTCTACAGTATGTACCAGCTATACTATATGTTTCTGTTGATGCCATAGAAAATCTAAAGCACCACCTAAACATGTCAAACAGCAACTAAATTATATAGTATGTTGTAAATAGCACTAAAAACAGTCTTTTACTGGAGTCTGGAGGCTTTTAAGTGCTTCAACTGAGAGCTGAGGCACTTTAACTGCTGAAAAGCTGCTAACTGGTTTGTTTTTCCTCACATGTAGAGCATGTGCCCTTCAACAAGTCCAGCCAGGCTCTGCCTCCAGTTCCTTATGCAAATACAGCTTTGATCATAGCTAAATGATACACTGACAGAGTGTCAAAAACCACACCGGACTTTCACCCAGGAGACCGCTCTTTGTGTTCTGTGACCTGACCTAAAGTCACAAGTTGGGAGTGAGAATGTGTTTAAAGGTGATCTACTATATAACATTTTCAGGTTCACGCTTGCATTTTGTTTGTATTAGAACATGTTTACATGTTTTAAAGCAACACTATGTAATTTGTCCCGCTTCGGTCCCCCTACAGGTTGTCTCATTGGAACTACAGCTCACGCTTCAGACAACCTGTAGGGGGACCGAAGCGGGAAAAGTTACATAGTGTTGCTTTAATATATCTTGTCTTGTGTTGTCTACTGTTAACTTTTTAGAGACTCTCCCTGCAAGGCTCTACAAATACCTAAAAATCATGGAATTGATTAACTGGTCTCTCAACGCAATTGTCACTGTATTCTCGAGGAGGAGCACTGGTTCGGGTGAGCCAGCATGTCCTGACGGGACGTTTGCTGCGGGGTATACGATGGACGGCTGGGAGAAACGGCGTGTCGTGTGTCTCTCTGCTCTTTCCGTGGAGGACGTTGAGGATATCTACCTATTTGGAACCCTGATAACTGGAATGTTGCTGATTGGAGGATGCTTCGCTCTGGTTTATCGAAGAATTGGAAAGACTTTGGTAGCTGTCCAAAGCCCAAGGAAGCTGCCTGGCCTGACTAAAGCTGTCGGAAAAGCGATCAGTTTGCAAACTGGGACTATTAATCGCGTGATGGAAAACAACATGGTAATGATGACCCGCGGCTTAGTTACCATCATGAGGAAGGTCATGGATTTGGAAACAAAAATTGACCAGTTGAACAGTGTGTAGTTGGACAATAGAATGAATGTTTAAATTAGAGCAGCCATTCGTGTAGACAAAACAAATTTTATCTTTCGGCTCCCTTATCCTGAACGGCCTTGCCAAGGCCGTCTCTTGGAACAAACAGTCACCCTGTTGGGGCTCTGCAAGCGAGACTCTCTTGGTTCCTCCCCTGTCTTCCCCACTGCCTGCTGATTGTCGTATCGGCTCTGGACTGTTCAAGGGTGTCACCACGGCAACGTGCTGTGTCACCACGACAACGTGCTGTGTTATCGCTATAACATTCTGCGGACTGGGACACTAGTGGGACTGCCGGGCTGTGCGTTTCTCAGCAGGCCAAACTCCCCAACCTACCCTCTCCCGAGTCCCACGCCTTCGCCGCTAAATGTGCAACTGTACATTTATGTTATGTTATGTTCAGCAGTGCAAATGTACTGCTTGTGTGCTATGTGCTGAGGTGTTTTTTTCCTGTTCCCACACTGTTCTTATCTTTATGAGGATAGTCTGAGAGTTGTTTTTTTTCCCCCTCTCCTCTCCTCATGTCATGCTGTATCTGTCCCTGCTATGTTATGTTATGTATGTGATTATTATTATTATTCAGTCAACTAATAAGCAAAATACCAGTGCAACAGTGCAAATATACTGTTTGCGTGCTTTAAATGTGCTCCTGCGAGAGTTGTGTTGAATGTTTTGGATGTAAAGCGCTTTGAGCTGCAATCGATGTATGAAAGGCGCTATACAAATAAAGCTATGTTATGTTATGTTAATGTTCAAAAAACACTTTTTCATACTGCCCATGGCTGCTGCACCTGTATTGGCCTATTCCAAGGGGGTAAGCTTCTCCTCGGACTGCAAACCTCCTATGTCGCCATTTTGATGCTAATAAGCCATCACCTCCCGTTAGCATTCCATTGACTGCCATTCATTTTGGCGCCACTTTGACAGCGAATAACTTTACATCTGAAGCGTTTAAAGACTCTATTTGTCCATTGTTTATTTCTAAAGAAACACGACAATGTATAAAAGACTCCATTACCTTGTACCTCACGTTATGGCTCCGTAGCAGACGTTTTTGTAAAAATAGGCTAACGTTTGTGTCATAACCACACGACTTACTGTCGCATAGTAGAGGAATTACCGTATAGTACAGGAGAAGCACGCAGGCAGTTTCGTCTCACATTAGCTGTTTTAGTGTAATTACTAATGTTAACTAGCATTTTAGTTAGCAATAATTAGCCTGTGCCTATGTTATCTCCTTACATATACCTACGCTCTCCGTCTCTGCAATATTCGGAATGATTGAGATTTCTCTTGGCACAGCTACCAGAAGACTTTCAGACACGTTGCTCACGGCACATTTACGTCGTCTCTCTCAGTTTGCAGCTGCGCAGTAACGCTCAACCATCACCGGAAAAGTGCTTCTAATGGCCTTCACTGGTCTCCGTCCAGAGCAACGGGATCTGTTGGTCCATTCTTATATACAGTCTATGGCCTATTCACCCTCTGTCTGAGATGCCCCCCCCCCCAAGAAAATGCCCAGTCTGCTCTGATTAGTCAGATTCTGTATAAGCATTCATGTTCAGTGTTGCCAACTTAGCTAGATTTAGTGACTTTTCAGACCCCCTTAGCAACTTTTTTTTTCAAAAAAGCGACTAGCGACAAATCTGGTGACTTTCTGTAGAAAAGTTGCCAGTTTTGTCCAGCGAGCATGCGAGGTATTTCTCTCCTGTAGCCGCCAAAACAGTCTTCTGTTCTGTGGATGAGGAGCAGAGGAGCAGCCTCTCCCCTCTCTCCTCATGTGCAGCACCACTGCGCACAGTGCGCAGGCAGTTAGAAGGGTAGGGGGACAGGGTGTGCGGGGGCCAGTGTAAGTAGGAGAGACAGCAGGACGCGACGGGCGAAAGACTCAGCTGAGCTAGCCTGGACCTGGGCAAGCCGGCCTTCTTTGAGAATTCTTTATCGATCTTTTTCCCTCCCTTTGTAGAATTTCTTTTTTTACTTCAAAGATAGGTTACCTAAGTAATAATTATAAGGTAAAATAAATTTCTGTATTGAATGTGATTATTTGGCTAAAGAGTTCTATTTCTTTCTACCTTGCTGACATAACCACTAAGCTTTATACAAATGATTGCGTAATGACGTCACAGATATGCAAATTAGCGTATTACGTCATCTAGCGGCTTTTAGCGATTTTTGGAGCTGGTGCTAGCGACTTTCATTGGAAAAGAGTTGGCAACACTGTTCCTGTTGTTGCTGCCTGTCTCCTACAGTTGGTGGCTTCAACGGAGTATATAGCAGCACTTTTTACTCTAAAAAACACTAATAAAGGCTTATAAACAAAATATGCCACAACCGGACACGTTTCAGCAGCAGTGTGACCCGAAATTGGAGAGAAATGAACATTGGCAGCCAAGATTACAGATTTCCCTGCCATTAGTGTCGCTTTGCCATCCTTCCTTCACAGCGCTGCAGAGGAGGGTCTGGCTAGTCCACACAGCATTCCAGGATGGGACAAAAACGTGCTCTGGTTTATTGGTATTTCTTTAAACCAATCACAATCGTCTTGGGCGGCACTAAGCACCCAACAGAGCCATGGCGGCGCTGCAAAATAGCCTCGGGAACTTGTTTTGGTGGAACAACAAAAAGTTGTTGTAGTCGTGCAACAGAAAAGCCCGATTGAACAGATAGTCTAGCTAACTGTCTGGATTAAAGGCTGATTTATGCTTCTGTGTTAAGTCAACGTTGAATCAAGGACTGTGATTGGTCAACTCGTCCTGTGTGATGATAGTTGGTGTTTCAAGCAGCCTACTGTGGGGAGTAGCAACATGCTAGCTCACTGACATAAGCTTGCAAATAAACTCAGACATATTTTGGTTACAATGACGGGGTTATCTGTTTGTAAAGTGTCTATATGTCAGTAACGTTTTGAAATTAGCACTTCGCCAGCAAGCAGTACTTTAGGGGCAGTTGTGCTAAAGTTTGCTTGCTAACATAACATAAACTGGCTGGCAAACACCTCGCAAATAACCTCAGACTTATCACTCCCTAGTGTTATGGCAGTGGAATGCACCGTGATGCAAAGCAACTCCGACGCAGAACTCCGAAAGGGTCACAACGATGATGCCCAATACGCCGTTGCGCAGATGTCACTGTCGTACCTCCAAGGAGGGACGTGGGTGCTGATAACGCTCTTGTGGAGTGTGCCCGGATGCCACTCCCTTTACACTAAAAGCGTGGATGATAACCTCACACAGCCGGTGAGACAGCCGCTGTTTCGAAAGAGTCGCGTGAGTGTTACATAGTGAACGAACAACTGCTCCGCCTGATGTCTGTCGTGCGTAAAACACACTGAGATAACATGCACACTGGGCAGACTCAGTGAGACACTTATTCCGCTTCTCTGTTATGAGGTGGAAGGGAGAAACCCTCAAGGTAAGAAATTCTCGGCCGAAAATAGTTTGTTTTGACTTTCGGCATGAATGAAGTATTTGGCTGTAAAGTAGCCGCGCTATCGTCCACTCTCATAGAAAAGCAGGACGGTGAGACCGACAGCGCACATAAGTCACTCACTCTCCTAGCCGACATCAAGGCTATGACCTCGGAGCACTGGGATTAAATCCCATTAAGGTGCTAGAGAACGCACAACAGGTTTCGTCATCTGATCCCCTCTCCTCCACGCTTCACTAAGGGATGTGCAAAACTCCATCTCTCTCCACAGTCCTTGTGGCACTACAAAAAAAGACCGCAGCATACGCTTTAAAAACTTAGCCAAATCATTATCCAGCAGTGTCTGAGGGTAGGTTAACATGAGAGGCAGAGGACACAAGGTGGTGTCTGAGCCTTTCTCCACACACCAGTGCTGGAAAGCGAACCGCCGTTAAGCGTAACACGCTGAATACACACAGTGTGCTCTGCTGTTACAGATCAACATACCCAATTTAACCACAGGGTGGAGCTGTTGCCTAATTAGCGCAACGAGACACCCTTACCTCTTCCGTTCAGCGGCCAGGGCAACAGCCGTTGGCTTATCACTGCGGGGTGGGAGATCGCACAGTCCAACTGCGACAGTGCATCTCTGTGCCATATGGCAGCTGTCATTATGTCCCCCCCGAGTCGGGAACCATGGTGCGCTCGTGTGTTTTAGTGCCACTAGAATGGCCACCAGGCTCTCTTCCTGAATGCGAGCCAGGAGACGGGGAGTCAGGGGGACAGGGGGAAAAGTGAGACCAGTCTTGCGCCTTCATAGAGAACCACAGTGCGCACTTTGCATTCTCTTGTGAGATGAACAGATCCACTTTGCCCTCCCAACCTGCTCCACAGCATCTGAAAGAAAGTGGGATTTAATTTCCGCTCGTTGTGAGAGGGACCCCTGCGACATCAGGTCTGCCGCGCTGTTTAGTAACCCCAGAGTGTACGCTGCTCTGATTAAGAGCAGGTGTCTGTGTGACCACAGCAGCAGGCTCCTGGCTATTTCTAATAGCCGGGCTGAGTGTACCCACCGCTGTCGTGTTCTTATCAACACGTCTACCTGACAGACTCAGCACTTTAGCAACGTGGCAAGCTCCAGGCAATGTGGAGAGATGGTGGATTTCCCCGTCTCCCTCCCACAACCTGGGACTCGGACTTGCCCTGTCATCCAACGAGAGATGCGTCTGTGTGACATCACCCTCCCAAGGGGAACCCCTGATGATAGAGCATGGGGGTTTCCACTAGGCCAGGCTGAACCATCTATGAATTTTTCCTCATGTGCAACGTGTGTGTGTTTACTCGTGTCCTAGAGGAGCCACTACGTGATTCACGGGCATCAACACCAGCAGTTTTGTGTTTGGGGATGGCCGGAATGTGAACGTGCCCTCAGGTCGATGGAAGTGAACCAATCACCGGGCGCACACACTGCAACACATGTACAGCAGTCAACATATGGAACGGTCGCTCCAGGATGCACCGGTTGGACAAAAACAGGTCCAGCATTGGTCTCATCTCTCCTGTTTGCTCCTTTGAGGAAATAACGGGAGTAAAACCCGTTGTTCTCCTCCTCTGGAGGGACACGGGAGATTAGGCTATAGAATATTTTTCCAGCAGCACCGCAATTTTTTCGTTTCTCACAAGCCGTGGTAGGCAGTGTCGAAACTGCGGCTGCTGCCTGATATTGCTGGGGATGCATGGCAGGATCAGCAACCAAAATGTGTATTCGGATCAGAGTACAGAAAACAAGGCCCGCTAAGGGGGGGGGGGGACTTAGGACTCTCCCCAATCTGCGTAATCAGCTGGGAGGTGGAGAATACGTAGGCTATCAACACTCCTCCTGTTAATGCCTGTCTGTGTGTGTGAGGGGAACGTGTGTCTCAGTGGCCGCAAGATGCTCAGAAGGGACAATAGCGGACTGACTGAGAGGAAACTGCTCTTTGGGAGAAACTGTGTGGCCCTTAAAAGCGCTGTTATGGTTCAAACTCTCAGCTGGAGTGAGAGATGTGTTCCTGGCGCCCCGGCACTGTCACTGCCACTGACGCAGCTGTTTGCGAGCCGGCTCTGGGGTGGATTGGACCAGGTGGGTACTGCCCGCAGGGCTTTATGGCCGCGTCAGTTTGATGTTCGGTGGGGGATACCGCCGCGGGGGAAGAGGGCGGTACGGTGGAGCTGGAGCCGGGTCTTGGGGAGGCGCAGCTGCAGTCTGTGGGGCGCCATCCCCTCGAGCTGGCATCTTGGTGCTGCATATACTGGAAGGAGAATTGCCTGGCCACTGCAGTCATGTTGCCTGCAGGTCCGTGTACTTGGCGGCCAACGGATTTTCGTTTTGAAAGGAAAAAAACAAAAACGAAAAACGGCCAGTTTCCCAATTACCATTAGTAAATAGGAAAACAAAAAACGGAAAACAACCCATTATTCGTTTTTTGTTTTGATATTAAAAAACGGAAAACGAAAAACAATCTCGTTATCCGATTGTCTTTGATGTATTTGTAGATGGAACTCGGAAATTAAAATACGTGTGTATAAGTCGTATTCCTTAATTTTGCATTGGTATTTTTTTCGTGACCCGGAAGTTACTCCCGCCACGCCAAGACCCGCCCTTCAATAGCATTTATTGGCCAGTACCGCCTGTAAGATCCGTTCTGTGGATGCGCATAATTACGTAGTAGAAAACTAACAATGTCCCTGTGCGATTTGTAACTGTCGGTACACGATCCGTTCTGCCTGCACGATAGACTGTATATAAGTAACATGTGTCAACACTTTATGACCAAACATTATAACTTTTTTATTAAATCTTTTTTTATTAAATCTTTATTATACAATAGTCATAGCTACAAACATTCGAAACTTGTCACTGATCCAAAACCGTGTAGCGACATCGTTGTTGTGTTGTTTACGTTAATGTTTTTACCTAATACTTCGTTTTGACTAATAACCATAGACTGTCTATTATTAATGCGATGAAGTGTAAACGTACATAAGTGTCCTTTTGAAGATGGGATGACAGCTCTCCCAGCCACCACTGCTGTATACCACTATAGTAGCTACATGCTAACGGCAGTAAACACTATAGTAACTACATGCTAACGGTCATCTTAGCTGGCAATGTTGTTAAATTCTCCCCAATTCCGGGTCACATTCCTGCTGAAACATGTCCGATTGTGTAGTGTTTGGTCTGCGATTTTTGACGTTAGAAAGTGCTGCTTTGTTCCACTACAATCTAACGTTAGCATACTCATAGCTAACTATTGTAGCTGCATGCTAACGCGACATAGCGGAGCATATATAGCTAGCTATGTACGTATGTAGCAGGACTTTGTACCGTAAAAAATCACCAATAAAGGCTTCTAAACCAAATACTAAACAAATACAAATACAGTAAAGTGACCGGAATTAGGGGTGAAATGTCCAGCATTGAGCTACATAATAGTTTGCTAGGAGTTAGCTGGTCTCTCACAGAGATCTCATTTGTAGCCCTGTTTTTACCTGATACTTTCATAAAAGTACAAACACATGAAGTGAGAGGTATACACATGCTTAAACTTTATTTAAAACATGGTTAACCTGAAGCAGGACGGAGTCATGACTTATAACACCAAAGCAAGGCTTCTAGCTCAGGCTAGCTAGCGTTAGCAAATTACCTTCAAAGTTGTAAAGAAATGACGAAACGTAAAATTTGAAGCCTTTATTTAATTTGCTACATGGTCTTGTACTGGATGGCCAGACGACCCTCCGTATATCATTAACAGATACTTTAGGCAACTCCAGCAAACACCTTGTAAACTTCATCTTTGCCATCATAACGGTCTACTGTCACTGTCTAATGTTTTCTTCCGGTAACCGGGAATGTCCAAACATCCTTATGCGTGCATAGAGCTGTGAAGTTTGCCGGTGTTCGCGCAAGCGTAGAACTGATCAGGCAGTGCACAGAACGGATTTTACAGGCGGTACAGATCGGGTACTGACAAAGGAATAAGATTTATACACACATTTTAATTTCCGAGTTCCATCTACAAATACATCAAAGAAAATCGGATAACGAGATTGTTTTTCGTTTTCCGTTTTTTAATATCAAAACAAAAAACGAATAATGGGTTGTTTTCCGTTTTTTGTTTTCCTATTTACTAATGGTAATTGGGAAACTGGCCGTTTTTCGTTTTTGTTTTTTTCCTTTCAAAACGAAAATCCGTTGGCCACCAAGTACACGGACCCCTGCACTATCAGTATGTATTATGTTCAATGTTCCACTGTTTGGCTACTTGCAGGAAGTGTTCGGCACATGCTTCAGCAAAATTGATCTCCTCTATCTTCATAACAGTGAAAGCATGCGGCTGAAGTTTCCACTGTGGATCAAAATAATGTGCTGTGACCCTGAGGTAACTGTGATTAGTCTGCACATGGATGCAGCACCGCATCACTTCCTCATTTCCAAGACTGAGGAACGGGCAAGGGCCCAAATCACAGAATGTCTGTGCGTTAAAGGTATAGTAAGTGATGTTAATCTAATACACTTTTTGTCACATTCAGTGAATATCTCCTGGCTGTGTAAATGGAAAACTAACAGAAAGTTTACTATCAGTTCAGTAAGTTTTCTATTAGTTTGGCAGTTAAGTTCAAATATCAACTATCTTTGCACAGAATCACTTACTGCACCTTTAATTGCGTGTCAAAACAACTATTGGCATTAAAAGGAATTTGTGTTAACTCGTTATTATCACCTTCATTTTGACTGCCCTAAAAAAATACAGTGTTACGCAATGTTGCTTTGAACATGTCTCAAATCACGCACCTATGTACTAACACTTGCAATTTGGAGTACCTAGTGCGTTTAGACTGACGCAGTGTGGCCAAATTCAGCGCACTACGAGTACCTGAATGCTGCAGTCAACACGGTCAAAACCATCTGGTCACCATCTTTGATGTAGTGGAAGCTACGGGACCACCACCATCTTTTCAAATATGAATATGGCGGGCCAGGAAGCTGCAACGGTTGCGATTGAAATGACGAAACTATACAAATGTAATTTATACATGTTTTTTTTCTTTCAGAAAGGACCACTATACTTTAGTCAGAGAGTGAGAAAACAAGCCAGCTAATATTTTCTTGGGCGACGATAGGTAGATGAAGAGCCATTTCCGGTCAATGCACAATGGCCGTGCACGATTTGAGACAACACTGTCGAAATTTCAGCACTACACAAGACAGAACGTAGTGTACACAGTGTACGTCATGTAGGTGTACTCACGGAAGTATCCAAATTGAGACACAGATTGTGTTGCTTTTGGCCAAATACCAATGTAAATATGCTAACATGCAAATGTTTTGCAGGTATAATGTTGAACCATGTTAACCATCTTAGTTACATTTGCTGATTAGCACAAAACACAAAGTGAGCGGACCCTTTCACTCAACTTTTTTCTGGCTTGGTATGCTTACTGATATATGGCTGCCTATTAATTCCAGGACTGCTTTGGTTTTGTAGCCTCTGCCTTCTGGATTGGATACTCTGTAAAGACTGATTATCATCAAGTTGTTTGTATGACTTACTTACATGGCATCAAGATGACTCAAACGGTTATTAAAGCTCTCTACTTCACATTTGGCATTTAAGTAGCCACAAATTAGTCATTGTGGGTTTACATGTCAAAAATATCCATCAATCCACACATTTTAATCTGCAGTGGTTGTCTGTCTAACATGTCTAACAGACATGCAAACCACCAAAAATGGGACACGGCTTAGTGGATTAACAGAATATGTACTGTAGCCTATGTGTGTGTATGTTCCTATTTGTATCTTTGTGAGAAGAATTTGATTGATATCGTGATTGCTGTAATTATTAATTCAGTGATAGACAGTCGAAGTGTGTAGGTCCGTCGTTATGTCTGTGTGCTGTCAGTGTTTGTAATATTTGCAATTATTAATTGGCACGAAAAAGAATAAATAAATAAATAAATAAAGAATAAAAATACAGTATGGGTTTGGGTTAAGGGCTGGGATAAGCATGTGGCAGTAAAGGCAAAGGTTGAGGTCAGATTATAACTGGGAATGTGTAAAGGCAGTTAAAGGAGAGAGAGCTGTGACAGATACAAATGTTCTGTCAAATTACAGACAGTGAGATCAGTATTGCACAATGCCACTCACACAGCTATCATCACATCAGACATAAAGGGTAAATTCACAGCTCCCTCGAGGCATATGGGTTTAGAACTGCCTTTAAGGCTTTTTGACAAATATTTACATTAGTGTTGTCCAACGATTAAAATATTTAATCGCATTAATGTCATAGTTAACTCGCAATTAATCGCACATTTTCATCTATTTTAAATGTCCCTAAATTTCTTTTTGTCCAATTATTTTTTCTCATTTTAATGCTCTTATCAACATGGAAAAGTGGATCGGCTTGCTTTGTGTTTTTGTCTCCTGGCTTTGACGAGGGAGCGGAGAATTCACATCAGCTGTGTGCTTGACCATCAAGTGGTATTTCAGACTGGACGTGCTGCGATGATAGCTCAGTTCACGACAAAACACACAGATCACTTTGGTCTTGTCAATGGAACCATTTGGCAACTTTTTAAAAGTAAACTTTCCATTCAGAATCTTATTGGCATCCATTTCGGCGTCTCGGGCTCGCCATCCACTCAAAACGTAACGTTAGCCTACTACTCTTTGGCCGGCTCGCAAGCCCAAACAAGTGTGTGCGTCGTGCCTGTTGTTTTGTTTCCGGTCTAGCTAGATCCGGTGTGGTAAAAGAACGTTAATCTTGCGATAAAAAAATTGATGCCGTTAAAATGGGTTTGCGTTAACGCTGTTAATAACGCGTTTAACTGACAGCACTAATTTACATCTCTTAACACTTGTTTACAATGAATGGTTCCAGCTGTGCACAGAACAGAGGAATCTGTACATTCTCTAATCATAGGGGACACTAAAAGTTGTCTAGACATGTCAAAGCAGATTCCTGGCAGTTGTCACCTACATGCAAATCAGATCTTCCAACTTTCTAACCAGCCAATCAACTCAGAGACAACTAAGATTTTTGACTACAAGTTGTGGAGTATCCTTGTTGTGTGTTTGCACATGTAGATATCATATTTAGAAAACACTGATAAGCCCCCATCCCAGTTTAAATTAAAAGCTGGATATAGTGACATTAAAACACCTTATTCAGTTTTTATGCTTCCGCACTTGCGATAGCCGTGGCTGGAGGCATTATATTTTTAGGGTGGTCCGTCCATCCATCCATCCATTCTTGTGAACGTGATATCTCAGGACCCCATGGAGGGAATGTCTTCAAATTTGGCACAGACATCCAGTTGGACTCAATGATGAACTGACTATATTTTGAAGATCAAAGGTCAAGGTCACTGTGACCTCACAAAATGCGTTTTTGACCATTATTCATACACTAATTATGACAACATATCACACAAATGTCTGAAAGGATAAAATGATTAGGTGATTACATTTTATACCCAAAAGGTCAAAGGTCAGCTTCATTGTGACATCATAATGTTCTGCAAAAACACTTTTCCAGCCATTATTCAACAACATAACTCAGGAACAGAAGGGGAGATTCTGACCATATTTTACATGTGGTTGGATAATGAATTGGTGACACTAATCTGTGGTGCCCACCTTGAAACTGTGGTGATTGTATAGATCTTCTGTGCTACCAGGTTGAAGATGTGTGTGAAGCATACGTTCAGCCAAAAAATACACTTAATACCATTTTTAAATTGCTTCAAAGTCTTCACTACATACATTAATATGAGTCTGGACAGACATGGATGAAAACTGCAACTTCATTGGTTGGCGAAGACATAGAACCACAAGGCAGAAATTCTAGTTTTCTGATCACTATCTTAAGGGTAATTTCATTTTTTTTTCAACCTGGATCCTATGTTTTTGTGTGTAAGTGACTAATAGGATAAAATCGGCCCAGTATTAAGTGTGAACGCTGTAATGTAACCCTATGGGGCAAATGTGCTAAAAGTGTTTTTTTTGCCACTGAAAGGCTTAGATTATTATTCTACAACATCTTCAACATTATGGAAAGGATCCCTACAGAGATAGACCTTTAAAACCTCTTTAACACCTTTCTGTTTAACAGCTCTGAGGTTGCAAGCGTTAAACCCACCAGACTCCATTTAAAAAAGCAATACTTTTAGCGTGCATAGAGCCAACGTATTTTCACATGTAATTCAGTAAACTATGTGTTTATTTCAACCAAAACTAGAGTTGTCATGGTTGCATAAGAGGAAAGACGACCCAAAACGGCTTTTCATACTTTTATTTTGTTTCTGACGATTTGGAATAAAGTGTATTTTACATGGAGTCTGGTGGCTTTAGCGAATGCATTTTCGCAGATGTTTTTATCTTTAAAAAAGAATCTTACTCTTTAACAGAAAAGTCGACCTCCTTAGAAATCCTTTCCATAATGTTGTCAGACACAATAATAATCTGAGCCTGTCAGTGGCAAAACAAGCACTTTTATGAACGTAAATACAAGCTGCATAATTGCCCTATTTTCTATTAACTTACATTTTAGCTTGTTTCACCGCTGCTGACTGCAGTGATCTTGCTTAACACTGGACCAATGTCAAAGGTTGTTGTTCCCATCAGTCACTTAGACACAAAAACATAGAAAGATAGGGTTGAAAAAAAACGGTAGTTACCCTTTATGAGGATGCCTAATGGTGTTGGTGCATGCATATGTGCACCTCCTCAAATATGTAACTACACGTCAGGGCTACGGCAACTACAGAGATAACCCGCAGAGATCACAAGAACTATGTGAGGTGAGTGAGAAAATTATAATGTATTCTCATGTAAACTATGTCAGCACAGACATTTTTGTAAATTGCTTAGCCAGTGTATCCCACCATGATGGTTATTATATTGCCAGATTCCAGACAATCTCACTTACTTATATATATCCCACTTACAAATATGAATATATATTTCTACTTGCCTTGCCTTACTGTTGTGCTTCTAGTGACATTAATGCAAAAATATGAAGAAAAAACTATTCAACCTGTGTGTGCATGGTTAAAATTCTGAAGTGCAAAATAGTTCAGGCTACAGCACAAATATTTCCATCCATAGATAAGAATAATCAAGTCTAACCTCTGAATTTCACTACAGTAGTGCACTACAGTGAGCACGATGGCTCAGTTAGCTTAGCACTTCCGCTTCACAGCAAGGAGGTTCTGGGTTCGAATCCAGGTCTTTCCGGGCCTTTCTGTGTGGAGTTTCCATGTTTCCTCCGAGTGCTCCGGTTTCTTCCCACCATAAAGACATGCATGCTAGGTAATTAGGACTACACTTGAAAATTAGCCGACTGGCTAACACTGGCGCATTTACAGAAATGTTGATTAATGTGCATTGTCCTAATCAAATAAACTTACAAACTTAAACCCAAGTGGGCCAAGGGTGGAGCTTTACCACCTTTGCATCAACAGGTTTGTCTTGTGGAGCTTTAAAAACTAATACCACCTTTGCATTAACAGGTTTGTCTTGTGGAGCTTTAAAAACTAATACCACCTTTGCATTAACAGGTTTGTCTTGTATAGTCACATTAGGTTCAGGGGTGCTGTGAGTATTGTGTTTGTGTTTTACCAAGTATTTAAGTTAGAGAGGAGTTTTGTTTAACCTTTTTGTTTTCTTATAGTTGCAGAAATAGTCTTCCTTTTGAGGATCTCTTTTTGTTATATTCTGTTTTTGATTTCCACAGCACCCATCGGCCCATTTTTCCTGTTTGTAAGCTCTGTTGTTAAGTTTTGCCTGATTCTAAAATAAATATCCTTTCAAATACCAATTACACCTGGTTTATGTTTATGTCCTGCTACCGCTAGCTACAGGACGTAACAGGAGGTATTTACACTTCTGTGCTGAAAATATCCCCGGATTTTGTCTCAGAAATCTGGTCACCTTAATTTTAGTACCCTTTGTCTACCAGAGAGGACACGTTATCTTTTAGTTAGCTAATGTTAGCTATGTGTTAGCAAGCTAATGCACTTGAAAACATAATACTAAAGCTTTCTGATTTATCCACATTCCATTATAACACAAGTAAAAATGAGGACGTAACATTCCTTTTCACTCAAAGTGATCTATGACACCAGATTACAAAACAGGCTGGCTTTAACTCTCAGAGGTCTGAGGATGCACCCTCGCACCAAAACGGCATTTGGTGTTTTAAGCCCCCAACAGTGCCTTCCAGGAAGCACTGCCTGGAAGGCACTAGGATTAGGCAATGGTTATGGTTAGGGTTGTGTTAGGGTTAGAGTTTGTGGTTAAGGGTTTTATTTTTTGGCACAGGCCTATTGATCTGAAAGAAAAAAGGTAGATGGATGTATGAGGGGGTCAGAAAGGGCTTCTATTGAGCAGTGGGTAGATGGATTGATAGTGTAGAGGCAACTCTGTTTCTCTGAACCCGGGGGACTGGGGTGCGAGCCCCAAGCAAGGCACATCCACTGGTCCGAAAACAGCGGGTCTAGGGCTGGGTTGAGATCCGGGTGTCCATTTTGTTAGGGGATGGAAGGGCCGGCAGAGTGTTTGAAGTTTAACCGGAATGGGACTATGGATAGAAAGGGGAAAAGTAAGTATAGAGAAGAGACGTAGGGAAACTTACAACATGAATAAGTAAAATTAGACGAAAAAGTAGCTCAAGGTCTAAGAGAAAGGCTGAAAATAAGTGCTAGAATCCTGCATAGTAATACAATATAAGATAAGAGCAAAAAGTTACATGCATGCAATCATCCAAAAGGGATAAAACCTATAAGTGTTGGGCTGAAAGCACCAGTAAAAAATCATACAAAAACACATATAGTTGACAGTAGAATTAATAAATAAATAGAAAGAAAATAATTAATAATAATTAGGGTTAGGGTTAGAGTTAAGGTTAGGGTTAGGTGCCTTGAAGTCAACGGTCGCAGCGCTGCCTTGAAGTTGACATTGGAGGCTAAAAACACCATCAAGCACCAAAACGACAAAAACAATGTTTCTATTAATATCTCAGCGATATTTCGGCACAGAAATATGGTTTAAAAGTTCCTCATACCAACTCTAAACTGGTGTCTGGTACTATGCTGGAATGAATGGCAAAAGAAACAAAATCAAAAGACATCAGTTCCTCTGAGGTTTGTGTGTGCTTTTTATAACTAAATTCTCATGTTGTAATGTAAAAATGCAGTGTTTGAAAGCAAATAATTATGTTTACGCGAGTACTGTACTAAAGTACATTTTTTAAGTACCTGTGCTGTACTTGAGTATTTCCATCTTTTATCTGTGTGCATTGTTGGATGACGTTTGGATGACTGACAGCCAAAAACACAGCCTTAACCCTTCTACTGAAGGGCAAACTTTTTCAGTTGGTGTCAAAATTCACTAGCAACACAAAACCACACGTACATAACAGTGTTAGTTCTGATTATGTGATATTCAGAGTGGGAGTCTGCAGTGAAGCTTTGTGGTGAGCAACTTATGTCACTGTGGTTAGAAAGACATTTGCTGGATTTGTGGTAAACATAAGCATGGGGCTTGTGAACAAGTATTGTTTTATAGTGACTTGATAAAATCCATGTGTTTGAAGTCTTCTGTTTGACTATGTTTATTTCAGACCTGAATCCGGCTGCTGGAGCGCATGAGAAAGAAATCCATTCTTTACAGGAGGGTGGTCTAGACCTACTCTATCTGTAAAGTGTCTCGAGATAACTCTTGTTATGATTTGATACTATAAATAAAATTGAATTGAAATTGAATTGACGTGGCCACAACCTGCTTGACAGCACCTTCCTGTACTCATCTGCTCTCTGTTTACATGTTTTCTTTGGCAAAACGTGTCTGCTGCTCTTGTTTCTCTATTATTATTATTCCTTTACTAATGGCTTTCAGAATTTGCATGTGAAGAATGTGGATTATCCTGACAACAACAATACTGAGTATTTTTAAAGGTGTATCCTTTAAAAATGACTCAGCATTGTTGTTGTCAGGACAGTGAAATAATTACAGGCAAAGGCTGGGTGTCTGTCTCCTCCTACGCATCGATGAGGAGGGAGAGGTCTCGCACATAAATACTGACTTCAAGACAGCAAAGGGAACTGTATCTTCACAGGACATCCCTCCAGACCCTGAACCAGGTAAGTGCTGGAGATCACTGCAGTCATGACTGTTTGAAATTACTCCTTTGATCACCGCCACGCTAAGGCTAAATACTACTAGACTAAATACGCTAAGGCTAAATACTAAAAACTTATTTTTTTCACTCGGTGTTTTTATGTTATTAAGGTTAGGGTTATCTTGTAATTTTAAACTCTGTTCTTATTTCATTTCAGTCTTCATAACCACAGGCACAATGGCAGGTTAGTGCATTGTTTTCTCAGGAATTATTTTCCACAACATTCCATAATTCAGGCAGGATTCATCCTGTCTACATCCGCAATGTTAAAAAAAAATGACAGCCTCAGTGATTGCACAAGACATGTTTCCTCTAAGCAGTAAAAGCTTATCAATTGATAATGTTTTTTTTTCTCTACAGATGCAAGCTTTCAGCGGGAGTTCTTGGAAACCCACAATGCCTACAGGCTGAAGCACAACACGCCAAAGATGACCCTTAGCAGCGAGCTGTCTGCTTCAGCTCAGAAATGGGCCAATCACCTGCTGGCAATCGGCGCCCTGCAACACAGTAAACCTGAGGACAGAAAGAACATCGGAGAGAACGTCTACAATATGTGGAGCTCAGCAACCCTTAAACTGACAGGTACATTAGAGATCCAAGCCCTCTGTACTTATTCTAGTGTTACACTATGTTTTACCAATTACCACCCATCGAGTTTTTCTTTTAGGAAAATCGCTACTTTGCAATAGCAGCTAACCGAGGGGTGTCAAACCAATTTTAGTTCATGGGCTACATCCCCCTAATCTTATCGCAAGTTGGCCAGACCAATAAACCACTCCAGAGAGTTTCTTGTCAGCTTGATGTTGGCAAACGCAAGTTGCTTCTGCTACAACAGCATTCTAAGGCTGTTAAGTATGAAAAAATAATAATGTTACAGACCTGAGAGAGAGGGTTCATATTTCGAGAAAAAACTTCTAGTTTCTAATTTCTAGGATTAAAGTCGTACATTTACGGAAAAAGAACTCCAATATTCTCTGTGATTAAAGTGGTAAATTTGGAATTGGAATGAATTACTTCTCTGCAATTTTCACACTTTGCAAAGTCATCCAGTGGGCCTGATTGGACCCCTTGGCGGGCCGGTTCTGGCCCACGGGACGTTTGTTTGATACCCCTGAGCTAAACTGTCCTTCACCAACTGCAGTTCAAATCAAACAATCTGCCTTTAGAGCAGCTCTGTTTAGGCTATAAAGCTCAAACTTCAACTACCAATTTAAATGTTCATATTATGTTCATTCATTTTTGTCTCCTCCATGTTTTAGGGAAAGAAGCTGTAGATTCGTGGTACAGTGAGATCAAGAATTACAACTGGAGCCGCCCTGGATTCAGCAGCAATACTGGTAAAACTCAACCCACATCATGATGAGTTCTACGAAGTCTGTAAATAGAAATACATTTGAAATGTGTGAATCAATAAAAATATATTGTTACATACACATGTATATCTGCATCCCTAAAATATGTACAGTACCAGTCAAAAGTTTGGACACTCAAGTAAATTGGAAAGTATGTCTAAACCTTTGACTGGTCTTTATTATCTACTTAAAGAATAAGCCATAACTATGAGAGAAGTTAAGTTACTACTTTGTTATATTGCTCTGTAATTGTATTTATGTTCAGGTTCAGATGTTATATTATGCAGTGAATAACACATTGGAAGATAGCATATTCTCTTGCAAGTTAGAAACATTGTACCCCACTGCTGTGTTTCCTACTGCAGGTCATTTTACTCAGGTGGTGTGGAAAGACAGCAAAGAACTGGGCGTGGGCATGGCCACTGATGGCCACAAGGTCTTTGTGGTTGGGCAGTACCGGCCAGCTGGCAACATGAACATGGCAGGATTCTTTGAGAAAAACGTCCTCCCAAAAGGTAACATATTACCACAATTTTGCTAATGAGATTAAGCACATTACCTTACAAGGCAGCAGAAGTCAACTTTACATGTCTGGGAAACAAGAAGTGTCTGTTTAACCTTTGAGAATTTAATTTCCCAGAAATGTTGTAAAGGCATTCAATTATGCCTTCAAGTTATGGATTAGTCCAAATTAGAGACTACGTCACACCAAAGACCAGTGGTGGAAAGTAACTAATTTACTGTACTTTTGAGGTAATAGTATTTTACTTGAGGACTACTTCATACTGTTACTCCACTACATTTGAGAGAAAATATTGTACTTTATACTTCACTACATTTAATTGACAGCTATAGTTACTAGTTACTTTGACAATTGAGATTTTGCATACAAAACCTATAATCCACTTAAATAAATAGAATGTGAATTGTGATATTCCTAAATATCCTAATAATATATGGAGTAGTTAAAATTAGCACCAATTTAAATAGCTACAAAATACAATACTGTTTATATCAGTAGTAGTAATGCAAATATATATATAGTGTACATGCACTCTGAAAACGGGGCAAGCATAAGAATTACTTTTACTTTTGATTCTGCAAGGACATTTTGCTGCTTATTCTCATGGTCCATAACTGATATATTCACTGTAAAACTTTTCACCGTAAACCTACAGTATTATACTGGCAGCAGCTTAGCCAGTAAACTGTTTATTTACAGTTTGCATACTGTTTTCAAAAGGTATTTTACTGTAAATACAGTGTATTACTGTATTATTTGAATTTACAGTAATATACTGGCTGCAGTGTAATTCCCACCTTTTCCTTTATTTTCCAAAGATGCATTGATATTAACAGTAAATACAGTGTGTAATCTGTAACATTCACAAATAGTACTGTAATATTCTTTTCTCTCAGAATGCATTACCCTTTACAGTATGATCCTGTATAACATTAAAACAGTAAGATCATGTGAGATTTTAGCTGTAAATTTACATCAAAGGTTTACAGCATATTTTACTTAGTAATTTTTAAACTGCACTAATGTTATTAAGAGCCTTGTACATCACAATATTTGTCTGCAGTCTGCTTTAGTTTTAGAATGCACATAACACAGACAAAGGAATGCTGCAGCTCCTTTTATCAAAGAATGTGTTGTGAATTTGTAGTTGTGGTTCACTAGCCTGCGAGACCATGGTAAAATTGTGTTTGGTCAGTTTGGTCATATTCTACAGTAATTGTAGGCCTACATGTTTAATGAACAAAAAACAATATTGACTCATCTCTCAGTAACATAGCATTAAACAGTCCCTCCAGGATTTTGCAGCCTTTTTTTAAGATTGTTGCGGCCCAAAATGCCTGATTTTGCGAGAGCTTTTGTAAAAAAATTGCGATAAAAGTTGCGGTGTCTTTTGTATTGTTGTTGCAATGAATTTGCGAGAGACAGTGAAAGTTGTTTTTTTGTATAGTTCTTTAAAAATAAAAAGGAAACTTATTTTGGGGAGAATAAAATTACTCTGTGCTGAGTTTTTCTAGTAACCTTTCCAAAAAGGCTCAGGATGCTGCAAATGTTGGTATAATATGAAAATGGCTGGTGGATTTAAGACAAAAAATAATAATTCATTGAATGAATGAAATTTGAACATTTCTGTCAGTGGCTTGTTGATCTTTACATTGTAAGTTAATTTCCTATCTTGGCCTGGGACCACACATTCATACGGTTTGATAAAGTACTTATTGGACTTTAACTTATCATTGCACTTACATTAAAGACCGTAGCTGTCCTCAATTTAGGTCATCATGTATATCTCATCTGTTTTTTCCTGCATCCACCGTGTGTGTGGGTGTGTGTGGGTGGGTGTGGGCGGGTGTGGGTGTGTGGGTGTGTGTGGGTGTGGTGGGTGTGTGTGGAACTGAGCAGCAGAGAGCCGACAGGATTAAATCAGCAGCAGCTTTCAGCGACTGAAAAATTGTTACAGCGTACATTAATGTTTAATACAGGTTGGCAGGATGGTCTGAAATGTTTTGCATGGTCTTTCACTGTACGTTTTGTCAATGCGCCACTTGTTCGAAAAGTAGGCTACCTTCTCTTTTTCTTTACTTCGCCCTCTACAGTTTGTACATTCATAGCTAATGCTTACTCTGTGGTGGGCCTCTTAACACCGGGGATATGTCGCCGCATGTTTTTAACCGATAATTTTCGTTTCGTCAGTACCTCAGCTCAGCTACATGATGTCCCTATAACTTCTTCACAATAAAAGTCCTCCGTTATTTTGGTATTTTAATGTTTTTATTATGAGGTAGCAAAATCCGGAAATGTTGGGCATTCATTAGCAGTAACGTAACGCTACTCCTATAAGTATTGTGCATTGTTTCTTAGCAACAGCATTCTTTGACAAAAGTGTAAAAAAACGTAAAAAAAAAAAAAAAAAAAGTACCCGCCGTTGGTTGGTGGCGGGTGCTAATTTCACACCCTGGTCATAACAAACATTTGTGTGGGAACCAAACTTTCTATACACCTGACTCCACCCTTAGGGGTGCATGCAGTAACCGCTGAGAGGAAACTTACATAGCTTTTTAAAGTAAACCTGATGCCACAACAGTAGATGTTCCCTCTGATGCAGCCCTTTTTCAGTCAGCTAGATGGATTTTACTCATTCTTATCTGGTGCAGGTTTTAGGAACACACAATGGCCTACTGTTTTTGCACTTCATCAGTTGAACAACATGCCTTACCAGCCTTTTACTGTCACTTTCCAGCATAAAAGACAGCTGGCAGAGAGGTGGGTGGAGCAGACAACACTTCCAGTGAGGAAGGTGCAGTGAGCCCAAGGAAAACTTCACACTGCTGTAGATCCTTGACCATTACTGCGACCCCCAACACCTTGTTGCTAAATGTTCCATGTTGTCAAAAACGTAAAATACATCAAATAAAACATGTTATTGTGTAAAATTGTCTTGGTTGATAATTCATTTAATAAATCTGTAGTTAAAGTGACAGGTTAAAGACTGAATAGTGTTGTAATCACGACTAACTAAACATTACTTCTTCATGTTTGTGGCCCTTTAAATAAAGTGCTGACCTGCTCCATCTTTAACATTTATAATGGTGGCATATGCCCCAATCTTTGTGACACCACAAATAAAAATAAATGTCAAAGAAAGTTCTTGTGTTCAGATATTTAGAAGTTAGTAAAAAGTAAAATTCATAAATATATTACTTGGCTGAGCATTGTTCTTAGACATTACTGTTTAAGTGCCTTATGTTGCAACTATAAAAATGCATCTGCAGTGTACTGTATTTTGTGTCAATACGGTAACCTTAGCATCATTTTGCCAACCCACTCCTTTAATTCTTAATACATTTACAGTAATTGTATGTCACCATTAAATATATCTTATTGTATAAATGTTAAAGATGGACGTCAGCACTTCATTTGAAGGGCCACAAACATGATTAAGTAATGAAGACATAATGTTTCGTTAATCATGATTAAAACATTTTAGAATATATGTACAATATCCAAAAGATTTTGGACAGATTTAGAGTCTTGCCTTTTTGAACCCACCAACTTTGTCTACTCCTTTAACCTTAAAGATATCATCCGTTTCTACGATAATTCAGGAAATGGTGCTCTTGAGTATGTAATTTTTTTCTTCATTCTGTATGCCAAATGTTGTATTCACAAGCAGAAATTCTCTAATTAATTTCCTAATTTTGTACCTTTTCTCATAGAACTTAAATCTATACTGAAGTCACTTAGATCATTGAATAACATAAAAAGTATTAAAATTGTGGAAACTGTAGAGCTTTTTTCCCTGAAACCTCTGACTAAGGGACTGTTCATTTTTTATTAAAGGGGATACCGGAGGAGTTTTGGGATCTTCAGTCAAAATAGACTTGACCCTCTCTTTGCTAGCAATACATTTTTCTATGACCCTCCAAAGCAATTGGGATGAAAGGCTTGACCTTCCCCAAGAATTTATTAATGCCTTCTGTACTGGTTTGCACTTGGCAAAGATGTACAGATAACCACTCTTTTTTTACAACCATGCCTTACACATTTTAACCTCTGCTTTCTCATCTTATACATCACACTCCACTATTATGGTGGCCATTTCAGTAGATTTACTCACTAACATTGTTGTGGAAACACAATAAGCATGGAAACTAAATGCACATTTCCTGCATTACTGCATTACTCCAAATATTAATTTACTTCTCTAGTAAACTAGTATTCACATGAAATAAAAAATAAAACATTGAGACCATTCAACAAAGCACACTGGGTAATAACCCATATTGACAGCTGGCCCGCCCAATCAGAAATTCAACACTAGAGAACTTTTCCCGCTTCGGTCCCCCTACAGGTTGTCTTGTTGGAACTACAGCTCGCGCTACGGTCCCCCTACAGGATGTCTCATTGGAACTACAACTGGAAACTTTATACATTGTTCGTCTGCTATTTCATTACTAAATTCACTTTTTTAAAAACGTGATTTAATGTACCTAAACAACGATCAATCATCACCACATTTCTGGTTCGATTTTTTGACAGTTTTCAGTGGTTATGAGGAGCAATATGAAAGAGAAATTTGGTAATCATTGATCATTGTTCATAGGTATAAGCTTTTTCCTCGCCATAGACGCCAATGAAGAAGACAACGCTTATATAATAACTTATATAATCGTTGGATTTCAGTTTAGTTCTTTTGACAGGCTTAAGTGTTCATTACAAGATATGGCCATGAGAAATTTGGTGATCATTGATCGTTGTTTAGGTGGGCCTACATTAAACCATGTTAAGCTTTTTTTCACGTTAAGCAGAATGTCCCGACAGGCAGTATTGTGAACAGAGAAGCGTGCAGCCAGCGCAGCAGCAGAGCGGCTGTGTCTGTGCCTGCCCTGTGGGGATAGAGATTGTTGTGGATTTTTTGGCATCCGTCGCTCAAGAATTATACGTGTTATGGACTTTTTTTTAAACTAAATTGAGCTTGAGGTTTTTAAAAAAAGTGGTGGGTACAAAATGACTGTATGAAATGAAATCTGGTAGGTACGCGTACCCACCGAAATCGACGCCTATGGCTATTGCAAATTTGGTCCGACTGTGGAGTTCAGAAGCTCCACAGTCTGATGTGACAGTCGGCAGGTGCCTGCTCGGGTTGCTGGCTAGCCGCCCGGCCAGTCCACCTTCACAGACCCCACTGTGAGCTGGCTGGAGCTCTCTCTGGAGACTCGCAGACAAGAGGCGTTTATTTCCCCAATCATTTGTTTCAATAACTCAACACACATATCCATTATAAGATTAACTGGAACCTGTGGTTTTTCGAAGTTATAATGCTCCACAAGAGATTGTGGGCGTAACAAGCTCACTGACTGGCCTCGAAAGCAATTCCAAACTTGTGTTGCTGTCATGTTGCGATTTTTGTTGGGATAGACCCATCTGCTAGCAATGTGGGGGCCGAGACTGAGATCTACATGGAAAAGTATGCACCAAACAAGCCACTTTGAATAAAAAAAACAAAGATAGATTATAAAGACAGTAGCGTTAATGTTTACATGCGGCCGCCATCTTGGATAACAGTCATGACCAGTCGAACGACGCGCAACGCCGTGCAACCAGTAACATAGCTCAAACACAGAATGTTAATGCTACTGTCTTTATAATCTATCTTTGTAATAAACTGTCTGTACACTTACAAAGTTCTCAATGCTTCGGTTTCCATGTAGGGACCCTCATTATGCTACCGTTTAAGTGTGGTGATATTTCGAGCCTTGTTAGTGGTATCAAATAGTGATTTACCCTGTGCCCCAAAAGCTAGTGTTAGCAGCTAACCCCCGGTTTGCGATAGCTTGTTTCAAGCTAGAGACACATTCGATTAGCATGAAAACAGATCCCAGAGAACGTTCGACTCGGTACACATATGTTATTAACTCAGGTTCAATTTGCGCCGGAATTGTCCTTTAAAGGGGTGATAGAATGCAAAATTGATTTTACCTTGTCATAGTTGAAAAACGACAGTTTGGAGGGTAAATAGGTCATACATAGAACCTCAAAATCCCATTGACACCCCTTTCCTCGGCAAATCTCACAATTTGAAACTGCTGCTGAAAACAGGCGAATCTCAACAAAGCTAAAAGTTGACGTCAACTCCTCAACTCCTAGTCTTTGTCACGCCCCAACATTTGCATAGGCTACACCACAGACCTGAGGTCAGCTTAGTCTTCTGAATCTAGCTAGGTCACGCAGATCTCCAGAGGAACGCTATTTAATTACTAAATTCACTTCTGAGACTTTTTTATGCGAGAAATCAACTATGTAGAGGTCAAATATAGGCCGTTTTACAAAAATGGATGGCTAATTGCAAATTTTGTCCAACTGTGTGTCACAGTTCAGGCTAACGTGACATCGGCCGGTGCTGCCTCGCCGCCCGGCGTGTCCTCCTTCATAGACCCCGGCTCGCTGTGAGCTAGATGGATCTCCGTCACAACCGGAAGCCCACGGCGCTCCATACCCGTGCAAAGTCACCGTTTCTGGGTGACTGGACTACCAAATGCCGAGGCCCTGACGGAGCTCCAGGACCTGCGGCTAGCCGCGATCTTTACCCAAAGGATTGAAGGGACACCAGCAGCTAACGAAAACCCTCAAATTCACAAAAATACATTAAATTGAAATCGGACACAAGCGTTAGCTTTGTAAGACCATAGGGTAGCTGTTCTATAAGTGGCGTGACGAAATTCAAACTGTAAATATATTATAGTTATGCCGAAAGTGTAGCTAGCTAGCTAGCCTCGATCTTTAGCTACCCATAGGATTGAATGGACACTAGCAGCTAACGAAACCCCTCCTATTCACAAAAATGCATTAAATTGAAATCAGACACAATCGTTAGCTTTGTAAGACCTTGGGGAAAGCTGTTATATAAGTGGCATGACGAAATTTAAACTGTAAATATACTATAGTTATGCCGGCAGCCGGCCAGCTCCGCGGAACCCCGTGCCCCGGTTGTCCAGTAACCCAGAAATGGTGACTTTGACCTGGGTATGGAGCGCAGCGGGGCTGCCGCTGTCTCGTCAGACTGTGTGGACCTTCTGAAATCCGACACGTCTTACTAAATTTGCAAATAGCCATCAATTTTCGTAAAACGGCCCATATTTGAGCTTTATATAGTTGATTTCATAGTCTCAGAAGTGAATTTAGTAACGAAACATCGCAGTGTCTGAAATATGAGACCTGCTGTCTCGTCTCCAATGTGTTTGTATGTGGTTCGCTCAAACCAATCAACACACAGCTCATCTAAATATTCATGAGCATACCATATTTGGAAGAAAAGCTCTTGTTACAAAGAGGGCCATATTCACATGGTTAAGGGCCCATAAAATAGCATTCAGGCAATTTTTAGCAGAATTTTCTCTCTGCTCAAATTTGGCTTTCCTTTGTTTCCATTTGAACCAGTTCCCAATAGTTTAATCCATTTTTTAAATCAATCACAATATTTCATAAAAATAAAAGGAACTTTTTCTAAGCATTTAAATAATATAAATAGGCATTTGCAGACTAGCATATCACTGTAAAAATGTAAGTATTTGTTTAAAGAATATTTGTAGTTCCTTGAGTATAACTGGCTGTTCCTTCCCTGCTGAACATACATGTGATTAGACAGTAGATAGCTGCTCCTAAAGTCACTTAATAAATGTGAAAGCTCTTAAAAGTATATTCCTATTTAATACAGTCTATGATGTTGATTGATGATTATTTACACTTGTTGGTTTGATAAATACAAGCTCAGATCTCAACTGAATACCTACAGTATGCAAATGTTGACAATGTGTTGACAGTGATCTGCTCTCCACCACCATCATATAAAAACACTAAATGAGGGAGTATCTTATGAACAATTGGTCATCCTTCCAGTAGAGTTCCACACTTGAGAGAGAAGTAAGTCAGAGTAGTGAGAATCTATAACCAAAGTTGTTCTGGAGGCTTGTGGTGGAACAACATTTTACCAACACACTTTAACTTGGGTAATCCTTTCATTTGTCACTAAAACTAATCAGAAGGGGGAAACCTCTAGCTCACCCAGTAAGAGCGTGCGCCCCATGTAGGCTGAGTCCTCTGTAGTGGCCCCGGTTTGAGTTCAACTAATCAGAAGGATGCCAAATTGCTCATCTATCCATTATGTGTAACTGCGTATCCTTTAGGGTTGCAGGAAGCTGGAGCCAATCCCAGCTGACATTGGGGAGAGGGACACTACCCACCGTGTTGCTCATCATGTATTATAAAGACCAAATATTGACTACATATCTCAAAATATTGACTTAGTATCTCAATGCATTGACTTAGTATCTCAATATATTGACTAAATATCTCAAAATATTAACTAAGTACCTTAATATATTGACTTAGTATTTTAGAATATTGACTAAGAATCTCAAAATAATGAGTAACTTTTAAATACTGACTTAGAATTTCAATATATTGACTTAATATCTCAAAATATTGACTTAGTATCTCAGTATACTAACTCAGTATCTTAGAATATTGACTAAGAATCTCAAATTAATTAGAAATATTAAAATATTGACTTAGTATCTCAATATATTGACTTAGAATCTAAATGTTGACTTAGTATCTTAAAATATTGACTTACTACCTCAAAATATTGACTAAGAATCTCAACATAATGAGAAACTTTAAAATATGGACTAAGTCCATCCATCCATCCATCCATCTTCGTCCGCTTATCTGGTATCGGGTCGCGGGGGGAGCAGCTCCAGCAGGGGACCCCAAACTTCCCTTTCCCAAGCCACATTAACCAGCTCCAACTGGGGAATCCTGAGGTGTTCCCAGGCCAGGTTGGAGATATAATCCCTCCACCTAGTCCTGGGTCTTCCCCGAGGCCTCCTCCCAGCTGGACGTGCCTGGAACACCTCCCTAGGGAGGTGCCCAGGGGGCATCCTTACCAGCGCCCGAACCACCTCAACTGGCTCCTTTTGACATGAAGGAGCAGCGGCTCTACTCCGAGCTCCTCACAGATGACTGTGCTTCTCACCCTATCTCTAAGGAAGACACCAGCCACCCTCCTGAGGAAACCCATTTCGGCCGCTTGTACCCTGGATCTTGTTCTTTCGGTCATGACCCAGCCTTCATGACCATAGGTGAGGGTAGGAACGAAAACTGACCGGTAGATTGAGAGCTTTGCCTTCTGGCTCAGCTCTCTTTTCGTCACAACGGTGCGATAAATTGAATGTAATACCGCACCCGCTGCGCCGATTCTCCGACCAATCTCCCGCTCCATTGTCCCCTCACTCGCAAACAAGACCCCGAGTTATTTAAACTCCTTCACTTGGGGTAAGGACTCATTCCCTACCTGGAGAAGGCACTCCATCGGTTTCCTGCTGAGAACCATGGCCTCAGATTTAGAGGTGCTGATCCTCATTCCAGCCGCTTCATACTCGGCTGCGAACCGATCCAGTGAGTGCTGAAGGTCACAGGCCAATGATGCCATCAGGACCACATCATCTGCAAAAAGCAGTGATGAGATCCCCAGCCCACCGAACTGCAACCCCTCCCCACCCCGACTATGCCTCGATATCCTGTCCATAAATACTACAAACAGGATTGTGACAAAGCGGAGTCCAATCCTCACCTGAAACGAGTCCGACTTACTGCCGATAACCCGGACACAGCTCTCGCTTTGGTCGTACAGAGATTGGATGCCCCAGCACCTCCCACAGTATCTCCCGGGGTACCCGGTCATACGCCTTCTCCAGATCTACAAAGCACATGTAGACCGGTTGGGCATACTCCCAGGCTCCCTCCAGGTTCCTTGCGAGAGTGAAGATCTTGAGTGAAGAATCCGAAACCCTCCTTTCCAGCACCTTGGAGTAGACTTTACTGGGGAGGCTGAGAAGTGTGATACCCCTGTAATTGGCACACACCCTCTGGTCCCCCTTTTTGAACAGGGGAACAACCACCCCGGTCTGCCACGCCTTAGGCACCGTCCCAGACTTCCACGCATTGTTGAAGAGGCGTGTCAACCAAGACAATCCCTCCACACCCAGAGCTTTAAGCATTTCTGGACGGATCTCATCAATCCCTGGGGCTTTGCCACTGTGGAGTTGTTTAACTTCAACGACTTCCACGAGGGAAACTGACGACAATCCCCCATCATCCTCCAGCTCTGCCTCTACCATAGAGGGCGCATTAGCTGGATTTAGGAGTTCCTCAAAGTGCTCCTTCCACCGCCCTATTACCTCCTCAGTTGAGGTCAACAGCGTCCCATCCTTACTGTACACAGCTTGGATGGTTCCCCGCTTCCCCTTCCTGAGGTGGCGAGCGGTTTTCCAGAAGCATCTTGAGCATCAAAAGTCCTTCTCCATGTCTTCTCCGAACCTCTCCCACACCCACTGCTTTGCCTCTTTCACGGCAGAGGCTGCAGCCCTTCAGTACCTTGCAACTGCCTCCGGAGTCCTCCGGGATAACATATCCCGGAAAGACTCCTCCTTCAGTCGGACAGCTTCCCTGACCACTGGTGTCCACCACGGTGTTTGAGGGTTACCGCCCCTTGAGGCACCTAAGACCCTAAGACCACAGCTCCCCGCCGCAGCTTCAGTAATGGAAACTTTGAACATTGTCCACTCAGGTTCAATGCCCCCAGCCTCCACAGGGATGCACGAATGGACTAAGTATCTTAATAAATTGACTTAGCATCTCAATATATTGACTTGGTATCTCAAAATATTGACTTAGAATCTTAAAATAATGAGAAATATTTACTTAATATCTTAAACTATTGACTTAGTATCTCAAAATAGTGACTTAGTATCTCAATATATTGACTTAGTATATCAATATATAAACTTAGAATCTCAAAATATTGACTTAGTATCTCAATATATTGGCTTAATATTAGGGCTGTCAGCGTTAATTTTTTTTAATCGCATGCCGGCATTTATTAATTTATTTTACACTTCACTCGGCTTCACGTCATGCCTAACAGGCTACTATTTTGACCCTTTTCTGCACCGTTACTTATCATCAAGCTGCCATACTTCCTGCTGCTGCAGGCTGCAGGCATGATGGAGAGAGACAGCAGCAACACAATTCTGAATGACGATTTTTATTTTCCAAAACTCCTGGACGGCTCGTAGACAAGTCGAAAGCCACATGCACATTGTGTAAAGCCGAATTAAAATATCACCGAAGCACGTCGAGCTTGAGCTAGCACCTACGAGCTAATTAACGTGACTCAGGTTGATGCTACCCACTAGCATGCTACCCACTCAGGCAAAGCACTATTTTGGAGAGTGTTACTTGCTGACCTGTGGATGAAACCAAATCCCCAAAAAATACAGCTCTTGCAAAATGGGTGGCAACTAACTGCAGACCTGCCAGCATCGTAGACTCGGGTCTTAAAGACGTACTACAGTTGGCATGTTCTGACCCGTCTTATACACTGCCGTCGAGGGGGACAGTAGTTTCACGCACACACAGCCTGTATGACACGGAGAAAGCAGCCCAACTGGAACTGCTGCAAGGTGCTGCAAACGCTGTTTCATTAACCGGTGATCACTGGACGTCAGTGAGTAATCAAAATTAATTAGGAGTTACTAAACACTATATTGACTCTGGTAAGGATAGGGTTTTTTAGTTAGGTACTTGGAGGAATTGTGCAATAATGACAGATTCACACATTTGTCTTTTGTTTACAGTAAATAAATAATAAACAAATACAAATCTTAAAGTCAAGTTCATAAAGTAACTTTCTTTGCATCAATTTGATTCCCAATCAATATACACTGGTAAGAATTGCTTTCCATTGTTAATATGTACTTAAAAACAGTTCTGAAATGCAAAATAATAGAATTTTAATCATGTGATAAAATATGCGATTAATCGCGATTAACTATAGGAATTTGGCGATTAAAAAAAATTAATCGTTTGACAGCCCTACTTAATATCTTAAAATATTGACTTGGAATCTCAAAATAAGGAGAAACTTCAAGATATTGACTTAATATCTCAACATATTGACTTAGTATCCCAGAATATTGACTAAGAATCTCAAAGTAATGAGAAACTTGAAGATATTGACTTAATATCTCAAAATATTGACTTAGTATCTCAATATATTGTCTTAGGCCACGTCCACACGTCTTTTTACCCGTCTTCCCTGGATTCGTTTCAAGAATAGTTTGGTCCAAACGGATCCATTTGTAAATGACTCAACACGCTACTTCATATTCCAGGCCTATAGGTGGCATTGTTTCTGCTAGAGAAATTCACCAAAAAACGGAGAAGAGCATAGTCACTTCCACTTCCCTGTTCATAACATGACTAGCTAGACTAACGTTCTCTTAATACATCCGTGGACTATAATAACTTTCACCACTGCTCATTTTATAAAGGCCGCTGCAAGAAAACGTCTTTGTTTACATTGTATAATGTGCTGTTGGATTACTTTTTATTTTGCAATTCTGTCTGCCATCAGACATGATTGCAGCGCGCTAGCTGGCAGAGCTAACGTTAGCGCGATAATGTTAACTAACATCGGCAGTCAAACAAACATCAATGATCCAATGTCTTTTTGATAATCTACACATTTTCTTGCAGTAGCCTTTCTACAATAAGCAGTGCTAAAAGTTACTATAATCCGTTCAAGGAGTTGATAAGTAGACAGATTAGCTAGCTAGTTGATAAGTTGTCTACTTCCACTTTATAAACAGATAACCATAGCAGTTAACGTAACGTAGCTGCTTTAGCGATGTTTAACGTTAGCTACATAACGTTAGCAATATATCTTGTGTAGAATCCAGGACCGGCAGAGCAGAGGGAAGTGTCAAGGAGCAGAGACATTTATTTAGACAAGTATTTAGATGAAGTGAGCTTGTTTGACCATGGAGATGGGATATGCTCGCTTATAGCTTCACGGCAGTCGTGTGTGTCAGTGGCCGCGGGTAAGAGGTCGAGGGGTGTGGCGATGACATCGTCGATACGATAAGTATGCGGTTTCGCCATCCAAACGAAGCCAAATGGGAGCCGTTTTCAATTTTTTTCACCCTGGGACCAGGTTTCAAAAAAGTGCATTTTCAGGCAGCGCGTTTACTGGATTCGTGTGGATGACGGGCCCAAACGATGCTAAACATATGCGTTTGCACCAAAAAGCGTCTCCGTGTGGATGACCCCTTAGTATCTCAAAATATCCACTAAGTAACTCAATATATTGACTTAGTATCTCAGAATATTGACTAAGAATCTCAAAGTAATGAGAAACTTTAAAATATTGACTTAGAATATCAAAATATTGACTTAGTATCTCAATATTTTGACTTAAGAATAATGGGACGGTTCGGTTTAGGACAAGATCATGGGTGGGGTTATAAAATAACCGTTTCAGTGACATGCGGGACACGAACACTGGTCTCCTGGGTGAAATTCCTGTGTTGTTTGTTTCATACCACTCGCTACCGTTGTCGTTCTAAATACTAGGCCTACGTCATCTTAGTGCGCCGCAGAGCTGCTGCTCTGCCCAGTGCGTTCCATACAAACACTGAATGGTGATTTTTGCGTCGTATCTGACACTGAGAGACACTGACCTAGTGTCCGTATTTTACGAGTTGAGAGTTAAAACGGGTTGTTCTGGACGAAGTAGGGGAGACTAGACAGTCAGATCAGAGAGCCAAGTGCATTTTTAATAAGCTCTGTACATACAGTTTGATATTTTTCTATTCAACAGCTCTGCATATAAAAGTTGACTGTAACATACTGTGGCTTTTGACTTGCGAAGGTTGAGAATACCGTCAGTGAAGATCTACAAAATGTACATACATGGCTGTCAGATAATAGATTACACTTTGGGAAAATTAAGCCGTTCTTTTGGTCCTAAAATAAAATTCACCAGGGTTTTTGGGGTAAAGTTGGAGATTTCCATATTACTGTTAAATACAGTATAAATGATCTTGGCTGCATTTTAGACAGGTTTTTATCAGGTGGAAATATGGCTTTAAAAGCCCTCCACAAGATAAATCAAAGCATTAATTTTCTAGCCAGAAAAGCCACCTTTCTGGACAGACCAATTCTCCACACATTAGCAGGAGCTCCAGTCCAAATTCATTTTGAGTATGCTGCCATCTCCTGGTATACCATATTATAATGCTTCAAAAGCAAACTTCTGCTTACCTACAAAATTGTGAAACACATGGTACCACAGTACTTCATTATTTTTCACTTATAAACAACACTGTCGGCGCATCCCCATGACAAGCCTTTGGTTATCGTGCACCCCTCCTCCACACAGTTGCTAGCGTTTATCCCATCAAATCAAGGAGGACACAGAGGATAAAAAAAGTTATGGACTCTTCAGAAGAGGTAATTAACTTGTAATCGTTATGTCCTCTTTGTCTCCAAAGCTGACACCGCTGATGACCTTTCTCAGCAGTGACGTAAAACACATCACTCAAGCTGATGGTCACGAATGTCGCCGGATGGCACCATTTTGTAAACGCAACCATACTGAGAAATACAGAGAGTTTTGTTGAGCCTATCAGGCTTAATTAGCTTTGTATCAACTGATTTGGCAATGGCTTGAATGAAACACACGTTCATTTATATAAAATAGTCACGCACTATAGCTTTAAGAAAAAAATCATAGCCACTTTACAAGAGGTGGTTTGACAGATTTTATTAATTTTTTATTCAATAGTCTAATGGGCAAACACATTTATTTGCAGTGCAGCAGTACAGTAATCCTCCCACAAATCTAAAAACGGAGTGTTCCACTGATCATGTTTAAAGGGGCCTTAAAGAAATAGTTACCAAGAACCATGTAGCATTTTCAATTTTAAATGTTTTACTTTTTATGACCGCGAGGTGTTTTTATATTCAGTGATGTTTAATGTGGCATATGTAATAACTGCTGTGCAGTGTTAAATGTTTTTTTTTAATTATCAAATAAATCAAACAAAATTGTGGACATTTCTGTGTTTAAACTATAGTGTTGTTGATTTAGTCATTACTTCCTGTTTTGTTTTGTATACTCACCTCTTGTCTCGTTTCAGATACTTCACTTTCTGTCCTTGCCTTTCCAGACTGTGTGATTGCCTACCCAACCCTGATCACTTTCACCTGTCCCTCATTATCCCTTTCCGCCAAATATATTTAGTCTGTGTTTTGTTTGTCTGTGTATAGACGGGTTTCCTGTTTACAAACAGGACAGGGTGCATGCGCATACCAGGGGCAGAAAGCCAGACTGGTGAGCTGGTCCGCTACTGCAACAACCTTAAGTATTTAAGCTATTGTTTGTATATAACTACTGACTCAAACGTGATTTTAGTTGGATCTGTTTGTCTGTCTTTAATTTTGCAGTGTTACTGTGATATATATGTATGGCTATAATTATCGTTTTAGGCTAATGTAATAGCCAATGTTAGCAGCAGGGTTACCCCTGAGTGTACCCCTATGGTTGGTTTGTGCCTTAAAATAATGGCCAGGATTCCCAGGCGAAAGGTACGATATGTGTCTCCATTTCAAAACATCACTGCAGGTTGACTGGTTTTAGCAGCAGAGGTTGACTGTGGGCGAGAGGGTGACAACACTGTCGTGGTTAGCTCGCCGAAACTCTACTGCCTCGGCAACGTTAGCTAATGTCCGCTAGCATATAGGCTAATTATAGTCAGGTAGCTTTGTGTGTAACGTAATAAAAACCCACCTATCTCGTAGCAGCAAAGCTTAATATTTTATTCAATAACATTATGGTCCAAAAGGAGCACTAACGCCACAGGTCTTATGTTGACAACGTGGACGCAGATATAAGAAACTCTAAAGGCAGTCGTAATATTTACCTAGCAGGCTAAGCTAACGCTGTTGCGCTAACGTTAGCAAAACATCGGCGTAGCTTTAGCTAGCAGTCTAAACTTGTCTCGAGTACGGACCTTTAACTATCTACGGTCTGGACTCGAGTACTACAGCCCTGACAGGTATATATTAGCTGAACAACTGAACAAGCTGCAGCTTTTCTGATTGACACAATGGGAGCCTGACTCTTACATATACCAATCTTGTCACGGCTAGTGCAAAGGCAGGCAAGGTAGGACCCAAATGCAGTTTAAAGAGTTTTATTTAAAGATAAGCAAAAACTTACTGGAGCAATAATCCAATACATCAGGGAAATCCACGGCAGGGAATGCAGAAACAAAACAGAACGCACAGCAAAGACGAGACAATCCGACAAGAGACAAGGGAAAACAGAGAGGCTAAATACACAAGGTAATGAGGGAACGAGAGGCAGGTGACACAACAGGTGGAACAAATCAAAAAAGGCGGGAAACAAACAAAGACAGGAAGAAAGCTAGACAAGACAAGGGAGACAAGACAGACTACAAAATAAAACAGGAAACCAAGCAAAACAGAGAAACAAGACTACACAATAAAACAGAACAAAATACCCAAACCCTGACAAATCTGCCCTTCTTATGGCTTGAAGCCATAACCTCCGCCGGTTTTTGGCAAAAGCATGCTTCCCCCTAGGTATGTTAAACATCAGGCACCCATCACTGGCTCTGTTTGTGTAATTTACCACGCAACAACTCCTTGGCATTTTGACTTACACTATGCTGCTACTACTACTAGCTACACGAAACACGTCTTCTTTCTGCCCCCCGGTTGCGTGCGCAAGCAGTGATGACGTTGCCGAGAAATCCATGTATTCAGCCTGTTTTTGGTTGATCAATTCCCTGCTTGTTTTGCCAGTGCCAGGCTCAGATTACTATACTTACTGTCTGACAACACTATGGAAAGCATCCCTGCAGAGACCTTTTTGTTAAAGAGTAAGATCATTTTTATTTAACATGAAACACCACCGAAATCACAGTAATTTTATCATTGTGAAACACACTTCATAATGTGATCAAGCGCAATCAATCAAACACACTTTAACTTGGGTAGTCCTTTCATTTGTCACTAAAACGAATCAAAAGGATGCCAAATTGCTCGTCATCTATCCATTATGTGTAACTGCGTATCCTTTACAGGGTTGCAGTAAGCTGGAGCCAATCCCAGCTGACATTGGGGCGAGAGACACTGCACCACCGTGTTGCTCATCATAACGTATGCAAAGAATGTAAAAAAAAGTGTGATCATTCCCACGACTTTTTTTGAAATAATATCAAAAATTATGTTTACTTAATTTCAAAATTAACAATTGCTACTTTCATACCTACAAAAACAAACAGGTAACTTTAAAATTAGACCATAGATTTAAAAAAACAAAAACAAACAAAGTGTACAGTAAGTAGCTTGAGCTGCTGTGGAATCTACTGTCCATGTGAAAATAATTCCAAAAGGTAACACTATGTGGCAGCATAACACAACAGAATGTGCCTTTTTGCTCTGCATGTTGCATATTGAAAAGCAGGACCTGCTTATAAACTGGAAACCTAATCAATTCGAAAAACTTACCTAAAAACCTAAATGAAGCATGGTTTATTTACTTTTATTATCTGTGATTTAAAGAGATTTTAAACTGTTTAATGATGACATGACAAACTACTAAACAATATTTTTAAATTAATTTCAAGAACATACAATTGCAACAAAATAAATGATATAGCTTTATATGTCAGCATAAACATTAACTGCCTTCAAATATTCAGTTAAAACAAAAAGATATCTTGGTTCCTAATTTGTAAACAACAGCAACTGAGAGTGAAAATCTGATTCTTTATAAAATATAAATAGTACAACAAAGTGCACATCTGTCACAGTTGTTAAATCAACTGTTGAAATATTGCCACCATCATAATATGATTTTTTTCATTTCATATCATGATTTTACATATTATCATGAACGATATGATATGGCACACTCCTGTAGTGACTTAATTTGCCATAACCAAGTGAATGGTAACCAGCCACACAATAAACTTCAGGATTAGTGGTTGTTTTTAGATGAGAATAAGAAAAACTATGTGTTTTAATTGGTATATAAATATTGTACTCATATTTAGAATGTTGTCACAACTTAAAATCTGAAGCAGAGATCTGGTGTATAAGCACTGACTTATTTACAACTTTCTATAGTGCATACTGTGGAACTGTAGCCCATGCCTCTCCAGTCTATTTGCAATATTTGGATATATTTGGCTGCATTGTATGCTGGTAACCACAAAGGGAAGTGCAAACTGACCAAATGCAAAGATGTGATGTATAAGGAGGAAGTTGTACTGATAAGAATGGATGTATTCTGTCTGCCTGTTTTGCCTATTGTCCTCTGTCCAGGTTTGAGGAGCAGGATGGTATGCTGGGAAAACCTGTCCATCATCAAAGGGTCACAGGTGTGATCACAGTAACAGATATGTTTCCTGTAAGGATTAAACTCATAATCATTTCAAGGTATGTATGCACTGAGAGGGTTGCTGGATCTGGATGACACTGAACATACAATTTTGTCAGTGTCTGATCGTATCTGGATTTGATGATCACCTTAATCCTAGTCTGGATCAATGGGAGTACATTTTCAGGATGAAGCCTGAGGGCCGAATGTTGGGCATTGTCCCTCACCTTCTGCTCTCTGGATGTTGCCTTTCTCAAAATCCTTTTATACAGGAAACAACCTCCAAGCTAGCAAGCTACCAAAGCATACGACGGGGGCACTGGCATGACGGTGCCCCAAATGGCAAGTTTTGAAGAAAATTTAGACAGCACAATAAGGCAGGCCTGATTGGTTCTTTTGGTAAATTATTATAAAGATTTACAAAGAATATGTTTATGGCACTAGCTATCTAACTGGGACATTTTGGGACCGATTGGCAGAGGGATTTGCTATAAGTACACAGGGCGATGTTTAACTATGTATCCAGCTCATTTCAATAGCTCACTTTACTGTTAACTTAATATTTTATCTGATGTTTTCCTTTGCAGGGTGCAAATGTTCCACCACAACAAGTTCCTTTCCAAGACTATTTTGCAGAGCCACCATTGCTGCGTCTGGAACTTAGCGCCACCCAGGACGATTGGGATTGGTTTATAGAAATACAAAACAACTCGTACCAGCTCAGGCATGCATTCCTTGTCAGTAAACCTTAATGATATAGAACTCATTTGATCCGTACACAGCAAATAATCTCTTTCAATGTCATTGGTAACCTACATTTACGCACATTTATGCTTCACGTCGGGCTGAAAACCCCGTAGCTGTAATATAAGCACAAGTGTGATGGCATGTGGCTCAGAGTGTACAGAGGGTCGGCCCTCAACCACAAGATTGGTGGTTCGATCCTGGCTTCCTCATGTCAAAGCGTCCTTGAGCAAGGCACTGAACCCCAAGTTGCTCCCTGGGTGCTGTATTTGTATGTGTTCACTGCTCCTATTGTTTAGGATGGGTTAAATGCAGAAATTGAATTTCACTACATTGTACTGTCAGTTGTATGTGACATTTAAAATTAAAGTTTGTTTACAAACTCACTATCGTAATCTATTGCTTAAAGGGTAATTTCTGTATCCCCCCATGCATTGGTGTCTAAGTGACTTATGTGAACAAACATCTTTAAAATTGGTCCAGTATTGAGCTGAAACGCTTTAATCAGTAGCTGCCAACCAGTCTGCAATGTAAACCTATAGGGCAAATGCGCACCATCAAATTCTGTCCACTAAAAGGGCTGTTTTTGCCACTGACAGGCTCAGATTCAAGTGTCTGTGTGACAACATTATGGAAAAGGATCTCTACAGAGATAGAGCTTTTTGTTAAAGAGTAAGATCACTTTTCTATAACCAGAAACAGTCGGAAATGGCCATCACCAAACTCACCAGACTCCATTTAAATAAACAATACTTTTAGCATGTATAAAGCCAGCATATTTCCATATGTAAGTGGGTGAATTAAGAGTTTATTTCAACCAAACCAGAGTGGTGATTATTGTAGCAGTGGAAAGACAAACCAAGATGTCTTTTGATCATTTTGTTTGTTTCTGTCAACTTTGAATGTAGTGTGTTTTATGATGATAGAATTATTTAAACAGAGTCTGGTGTGTTTGACGATAGACATTTTGGGGCTGTTTCATGTTAAACAAAATAATCTTATTCTTTAACAAAAAGGTCTATCTCTGTAGGGATCCTTTCCATAATGTTGCCAGTCACTTAGAATAATAATCTGAGCCTGTCAGTGGCCAAAACAGCACTTTTACTGGAGGTAAATTGAAGGTGCGCAATTGCTCAATAATGTTACATTGCACCTCGTTTTGCCTAGTACTGGACCAATGTCACTTAGACACAAAAACATAGAAAAATAGGGTCCAGGTTAATACATTTTTAGTTAGCCTTTAAACCTAGACACAGATGTGACAGACCTAATTTGATCTGGCAGTTTGTTCCAGAGAAGAGGAACAAAAATATTTCAAAGTAACTGAGCTTCCTACCTGGCACTCACTGTATTGCAGAGAGACAGTGACTCAAAGTGTGAATACGTACCCCCTCTAAATTTTCTGTCTCTAATTAAAACCACATTTCCCATAAAGCCTGTTACTTCACGATCCCTCCTTCTTTTCATCTTATCATGACAGTAATGATTTTTCCGTCAGCCATCGCCTACCGGGAACTCTGCAATGCAGTCTTAAGGTCATTAGAGACGGCCAGCCTTTTTGCTGATTACATGTTGATGATTTATACATGGTATGATAATGCTGTCATGCTACATGCAGCACATTTAAGTTAATCAAAACAGCTTATGTTACATACAATCTAGACACAACAGTATGGTACAGTATAATGAGTTGCAGCCAGCTGGGCTTGCAGCAATGCCCCAACATTATGTTGTATTTTTGTAACATGATATCCTGTGTTAGCAGGGTGGGCAGATGCATCGTGGACTTCCCCTGGACCACGCTGTACACTGTGGGGCTGTGGCTGTGCATAGCCTGCTGGTGACTGTCTGGCTGTATTAGCATCAAATGGACTTCCTGGCTCGAAGTCTCTGGAGAGCAGCCAAACAGACACAGCTCTCTTAAAGACACATAACGCATGATGAATGATGGGGAAAAATCAATGTAGAGATGCATTTATCCCTCTATAACTTTTAAAAGCAGGGCAAATATACAGTCTTTACACTCCAAATATGTGTTTATGGCTAATGTGGCCTTACTTATAGAACTATATAGTAAGCCTGTCATTGCTCCACCCCTGTAATGCAGTTAGTTTGACACAGATTTGTCATATTCATCTACATTTCCTGTTGTCAATGGGAGGCTCTCATTCCTTATCCATATATTCCACCCTACAGAAGCAGTGAGGTTGAGGGTAAAAAGGTTGACGGTTTTGTGTAACAGATAGAAAGGTTGCCTTGCCTAATCTTATTATTTTAGGCTGATCATTTCACCCCCAAGCCCACATAATATTAATGCAGATACTCTGCCTTTGGATAATCTTTAGGGAATGTGGAGATGCAGTATCTACAAATAAAATGGGTTCTATCTGATTTCTTGCCTATCTTAAAATTGGCTTCATATTGACAGTCCTTAGGAATAAAGTAACTGTTTTGCTGTGTGTCTGTCTGTTAGTGTACTAATAGCTAATATTTATAGAAATTAATATGATAAATTAATCTGCAATATAATACATTTGAATGCATTTTAAATTTCAAATTTCCCGTTGGCTTGATTGTATGATTTCCTTTCAAGGCAGAAGTTGAGATGCCAGTAACTCTGCTGACCTAGTTAACTTTAACAAGAGATTAGCTTGGATGGAATAACTTATTACAAAGGTGCCGGATCCTCAAAATATTTAGATAGCATCTTTACTCAGAAAACAGCTAGGCAAAAATCAATAAACTAAATTTTAGCTTTTGCTAAGGCTAGCTTTTTCTTGAATTAGCTGTCAAGTTAAAAGTCTCTGTACAACAGAGTGCGTAAAAGCCAAATGGTTTGCTAGTTACTATACATGATCAAACATGTTTATACATCTCTATTGCAGACACATTTTTATGTAGTAACACAGAAAGTGAGATTCCAGAATTAACTCAATTTTGACCAAATCTGTTAATGTTTTGCTTTATTGGTTATATTGTAGTGATTATGTATTTCATGTAGCCTATGTTTAAATACTCTTTTTTTTTTTTTTAAATCTGCTCAATCAGTGGCCTAAATCCAAATTAGGCTTCAATGATACATCTCTGTAAAGACTCCTTTCATTCTGCTTCTTTCTCAGGTGAGCCTTTGTATTTCACAGCATCTTCTACAAAGCCAGCTCAGGGTGTAACCTGCAGTCAAACAATCGCAGTTCATCTGATGTGTGTATGGCCTGAAAGTGATGTCGTTTGCAGCAGAATGTAAGACAGCTGAATGCTGCGGCACTGGGGAGTCAGTAACCCGATATGAGAGTGAATCAGTGGTTCTCTGAGCAGACATGCTACATGAGCCCAGCTGTTCCTGTCTAACACCTGTCCACTCCAATAACCCCATTCCCCACAGTATCTACATAACAGCACCAGTCGCACTGGAAGACCATTCCTCGAGCTGGTACATTATTGACCTCAAAATGCATTTACGTGTTTGTGTGTTTTTTTCTATGACTGCATAATTATTCTACAGCCTAGTATTATGCAGTTCATGTTCTTACGGGCTTATATATTTTCAGTTCCAAAGGGGGGCATGACAAAAAACATTCGGAAACCACTGATTTACAATCTACATATCAAGGTGGCATTTATTATACAGTAGGCTTACATATATTGTTTATTCGGTACTGATAGCAATCATTCACCTTTATCTATATGCACTTGCTACTAATAATTGAATTGACTTTATGATTTGAAGCTGTAGCCTGGAAATATGAGATAACCATTTTGTAGTCCATTAGAATTAGCATTATTATCAGTGTACATTAACAAAGCTCCAACTTAAGTGGAAAATATGATAACTGCAGTGTTGGATCATGAAAGAAAGAACAGAAATTACATTTAGAAATATAAAAAACAACAGCAACATTTTTTTCCAGCAACAATGTCCAACAATGTATTGGAGAATCCACAGAACACACTATCAACAGTTTCCTTTGGAACTACTTTCTTTTTAAGAAATAGTCACTATGAAATATTTTGGGATTGAGGTTAAAGTTCTACGTCCTTACATTCAATCTACTTTATCTTGAAAATATTCAAACTAATTCCAATGTTTCATGATCAAATGACATCAGTGACTTTGTTACTGTGAAAGCATTAAATCATTACAATCTCTGATGTGGGTGTGTCTATCCCAGCAGCATCTGTTTCCTTTTTATAATATTGATCTAGCTGCTGGAGGCTGAGTGCTGAATGCTGCAGTGTTCTGAGACATGCTGAATCATGGGAAGCAGCACTGATTCAACAGGGTTTCACAGAGACACACTGCGCGGTACTGTATGTAAGCACACTGTGGGAAGTGCTTCATCATGAGGTAATGTACTCATAAAAAGCATCAAACAGCAACATCTCCTTTCAATGCACTGAAAGGTTCATGCATTAATCTCCAGCTGACCTGCTCAAGCTGTCACCACAAACCACTCAATGCACTCCATCGCCCCAAACAAAGAGATCAATGAATAATGTATCAGTAATAGCACAAAGGCAGCAGACTGAAGAGGAACACAACTGACTGAGATCAAAGAAGGTATCCACTAAGTCTGTGACACTGTCAGCGTTATTACTGAAATATGCTTACATGTTACACAGTATAGTCAAGATACCTTGACCTTATTCTATATCCACAACGTTCCTCTTCCGGGATTGCTCCGTTGCCGACGGGAATTCCGCCGGATTTCACTTATTTAGGCCGGATGTCCGTTGCCTTGGTCTTCCTTTGTGTTGGCATTTTAAACCCTGGTCGATTTATGAGGACTATGGCTAACCTTTTCTCAGATCTCTGCAAGGTAAATCGAGACAGCTAGCTAGATTATCTGTCCAATCTGAGTAGTGAAGATTTTTTGAAATATTAGCTTGACATGCCTTCTGTGTCCTCAATGGTACAGCACTAGATGCTTAGATTCACATAAAAACTGAATGATGGTGAAACTGAATCTTTACAATGTTGTGATATAATGTTTCCTCTATACAAAAGACATTGAGGCTGTCTTAACTGATAACAACACATGTAATACACTATATGTGTATATGACTTGACTGGCCTACAAAGAGCCTTGACCTCAACCCCATCAAACATCTTTGGGATGAACTGGAACGTTGAGTATAAGCAGCAAATTAATGCCCATGGTTATGGAGATGTTCACAACCACTTATAGGTGTAATATTTGGGTGTCCACATACTATGTTTGGGTTGGCCGTGTAGTGTCAGTCATAAGCAGAAAACTCAATTCAATCAGTGGACAAATGAATTAAAATATATGCCAAAATTAGCTTTTGCCATTATTAAAATATTAGCAGAGCTTGAATTACTAAAACAGGCTTCAGAAGCTACACTAAGTAGGACAAAACTGATTTTAACAGTGACAGTTTTAACCAGCTGAAAACATGTGAGGATGTTAGACAGCAGACAATATAAATATTCAGTGTATAGTGTATAGAATCTTTATTTTTAGAGTTAGTGAAAATAAAGTAGCCCGCTGCTAACATCATTGATAACACTGAGAGTGGATGTTCCCCTTCAATCCAGTTGCTGTAGCCTCTATTTTAGACCTTACTGGCTAAAGCAACCCTGCTCATCTGTTGTTACTATGCCAGCAGATCATTTTAATACATTTTTTAAATTTTATTTGACAATTTCCTACCTCAGTTATGATGTACAGTATATCAAATGTGGCTGGTGGGCATTCCTCCTAAAAATGAATTTGCATTATGAAGAAAAAATCATACTGACCCTATGCAAAACATTCAGTGATAGTAGTTCATTTGTCAGCGCTGACTTGAGGAATTACTAAGTAGAAGATGGTTGTACTGTGTGAATAGCAGGGTTTTTCCTGCATAGAGGAAGTTTTGGCACCCCCAAAAAAGGTTTTAGCCAGCCCCAAAAGAAAATCACCACAAAGCACCAAAATAAAAAGAAGTGAGAATTAAAAATAGCAATTAAAATCCTCTCTAAATGTGTTTAAGAGCAATTTACCAAACAACCGTTGAACAAGTGGAACATAAATTTGAATATGAGAGCTGATCTCAGTTTTACCTCCAGAGTCAGGCTGTGTCAGTCTCTCGCGGTGATTTATTTAAATATTAATATTATTTCTTTAACCAGTTTTGTTAATTGGGGTTTTATTTACTCAAGCAAATTGTTAGAAATAACATGTAAATGCATAGATTTCTGCCAAATTAAGTAACAAAGACTCATTGCCTTTACTGTACGCAGACCTATCATGCTTTCTGCCATGTGTATAGCCCCACCCAAAGGACCATTCTGAGTCAGGAAAACCCCTGAATAGAGCACATCCTTTCTTTGGCTCCAGTGACAGAGCAGCCCCCTCAGCAGTGTGGGGCTGTGAACCCTTTTCCTTGTCTGGAGAGTCTCCTTTCCTGTTGCAGGTTGGTTTTGCCAAATAATCCAAAAGCATAAGGATGACTGATTACAGTGCAAGGGTAAGGATCAACTGCAAAATGTTGCCCTACAGTTACAGCAAGCACCTGAAAACAAGGCAAGGGGATACAGTACAAGCTAGCTGGTCATATTTCCTTGTATCCTGATTCATCATCTCTGTGACATGGCACTGTCATGGAGGAAACAGAGGAGGCCTTTGTGTGTCAGATTACAATGCACACACAGAAGAGACTACAAGCGTGACCTACATACTGGTTTGTATGATATGGTAAGCACAGCAGTGGTGTTCCTGTAAAAAACATCTAGGGCCCAGGCAGTGTGAATATAAATTCATAATAATACTACCGTATTTAGATTTAATGAGACTCATTCAATGAAATACTATACACCCACCTAAAGACTATAGTCTGCACAACAACTAATCTACATAAAAATGTATGGTATGCATAGATAATGTGCTAATGGCTGGAGAGGTTCATGGAAAGCTTATATAAAGCCCTGTACTAAGGCACAGAAGTCCGCAACGCCCAGTGAGAAAGCCTAATCGTCATGGCGACAACCACCTAGGATGTATCCCCCCCTCAGTTGTTAGAGACATGGCCGTGGCCCATGCAGAGAGAGCTGGTGTCACAGCCACATTCTCGCCTGGAATTCAGATTAACTATTAATAAGCCCATCAGCCATCATCCCGCAACCCTGCTTTACAGCAGACAATGCATGCACAAACACATACAGGCTTTTCTTTTCTCCAGGCATCCTGTGTCTGAGCCATGTCCTGTGTTTAAACCTTACATTTAGTCTTACATTATCTTAAGAATCAGCCATAAATCTGCAACATTCTCTGTCTCAGATGTGAGTCCGACAGGTTAAAAGCCTATTCAGACTGAAAGAAAGCACTTTACATAATATGGGCTATTAGAGGTTTGGTGTAATGCACATCCTGTGTGAAATAATTGTTAAGTTTTTTTTCTTGATTCTGAATCAGTTCTTCAAATCTGTGTACATTGGCACATCACCATCACACATGATAATTAGGATTATGTATCTGTGCAGTGCCCTGATAGATAAAGCCTACTATCAGGGCACTGCACATCTCTTCTTGGTTGCCTGCCTTGTTAATAATACTGTAGTCCTAGCCCTTCTGTTCACACACAAATATCACTGTCCCTTACAGTTTCTGTAAATATTAAGTTATTGCCTAGTGGTTTTAATGATGCAGCTTTTATTTAGAGTAGGCCTAAAGGGAACTAATATGTAGACTTTGCTGCTGTTGTGCTTAGCTGGAATGTAAAACTGTAGACTCGTTGACCTAAAGGCGCATGACTGAACATCACGGTTGTTGCCACGACAGTCGTGTCCAGTTCTGTTGTGACCGTTTCCGCTAGCGAACCTCTGCTAAACTGGACCATTGTATGCTGTTACGTTAGTCCGCCACGTGGACTGTGGCTTACTAGCAGTCAACTAAGAAGTCTTACTACTGATCAAATTAAAACAATTTACTTTGCTTGTCAAAATGAAATGTTTCACTGTCTTTTACAGACGCTAACGTGCGGCTATTACATGCAGAATTAAATCTGTTGTCAGTGTCGCTTTTCTTTTCCGCCATCATGAGGAAGTAGGCCAACGTCTTCAGATTAGACGTTAGTCACACGTTTGAGATGAATGTGATTGGCAGGCGGATTAGACCAATGGCGGATAAGCATTGAAACATTTGATTGGTTTAAAATTGTGTCTGTAGATGACGCTTTCGAAAATCAGCCAATACACTTTCGATCTTAGACGTAAAGGGCGGGTCTTGTTGTAGTATAAAATAGAGAGTTGAGCCGTCGTTCACACACATAAAGAAAGGCGATATCAGTCGTAGAAAGGTCCACCCCACCTCCACAAAGAAAAATGAGGGAAATTGTGCATCTCCAAGCTGGCCAGTGCGGAAACCAGATTGGTGCCAAGGTTAGTGAAACTGTATTTGTCATTTGAGATGAAAATTTAATGATTTTTATTCATAAACGCCGTGTTCTCTGCTTTAGGAGCCGGTGCTTTGTGCCAACAACGGTAACGGTAACGTCAACGTTACGTTACTCTTCCGACGAACCACGCCCTGGCAATATCAATGTGCCCTCTTTGTGAAAATTGCATTTTTAACGTTTTGATTTGAACGATTTCTCTTTTGGGATGTCTTTAGGGACGGAATGTGTCGACGTATAGACTAATAAAACAATTTAACAATTTTTTTTTTTTTTTGCATCTTTTTAAATGTATCGAAATAAAATGTAAAGCACAATGTAACATAATATCAAACCGCTACATGGCAATTGAAACACTGTAACGACGTTTACGTTGACGAACTAACCTTGGGATACTGTCGCCTTTGTTCGATTGGAATATTACTGCAATGCGAAAAAACGGAAGTGATAATTGTCCATTAAAACAAGCGCCTACTCTTGTAACGTAAAATGAATAGTATAATTGAATGTAAATAAAGATCATTTTCCAAGTTAACGTCAGATATAGTCATTTTGGAACGTTCCCTGCTCATTGAGGCCTAGCATTACTTGGCAATGCCTTTTGAACAGCGCCCGGCTTTTGCTTGAAGTAGGCGGTCTTGGCGGTTAGTGACGTAGCAGGATTTTTCAAATTTCATAACCCTGAGTCGCAGCCAATAGGGGATCAGGCCGCGCGCGCAAATGTTGCACGGCGGGAAATCAAGTAGTCTACAGCCTTCTACATTAAAAGGGACTGTTGAATAAACCAGTTATAAAAACATCATTGCACGTTTTTAAATTCTGTCATTTCTTGGTGCTAAAAAAACAATTTTTTTTTTTTTGTCTTGTAGTTTTGGGAGGTGATAAGTGATGAGCATGGAATTGACCCAACTGGTACATACCATGGTGACAGTGACCTGCAGCTGGACAGGATCAATGTTTACTACAATGAAGCCTCAGGTAAGTATTTTTGTACAGGATAAAGTACAGACTTTTCTTTGCCATGTATTTCCCTAACCCCTGACCTGCTTTTGTAGGTGGAAAATATGTGCCCCGTGCTGTGCTGGTTGATCTGGAGCCAGGCACCATGGACTCTGTGAGGTCCGGACCTTTCGGCCAGGTCTTCAGACCAGACAACTTTGTGTTCGGTAAATAAATTTTTTTTTTTTTGTGTGCGTGCATTTGTCCAGAGAATTTCAGCTACTCATTATGCACGTTTTTAATAATGCGTGAACCTTAATCTTGATTCTTGTTTTACAGGCCAGAGTGGTGCTGGCAACAACTGGGCTAAGGGTCACTACACAGAGGGTGCAGAGCTGGTAGACTCTGTCCTTGATGTGGTGAGGAAGGAGGCAGAGAGCTGCGACTGCCTTCAGGGCTTCCAGCTCACACACTCCCTGGGTGGTGGCACAGGCTCTGGTATGGGCACCCTGCTCATCAGCAAGATCCGTGAAGAGTACCCCGACCGCATCATGAACACCTTCAGCGTGGTGCCTTCCCCAAAAGTATCGGACACAGTTGTTGAGCCCTACAACGCCACACTATCGGTCCACCAGCTTGTAGAAAACACAGACGAGACCTACTGCATCGACAATGAGGCTCTGTATGACATCTGTTTCCGCACCCTTAAACTCACAACCCCCTCATACGGTGACCTCAACCACTTGGTTTCTGCCACCATGAGCGGTGTCACCACCTGCCTCAGGTTCCCCGGACAGCTCAACGCTGACCTGCGTAAGCTTGCAGTAAACATGGTGCCATTCCCCCGTCTGCACTTCTTCATGCCAGGCTTCGCTCCCCTCACAAGCCGAGGCAGCCAGCAGTACAGATCACTCACTGTGCCAGAGCTCACCCAGCAGATGTTCGACGCCAAGAACATGATGGCCGCCTGCGACCCGCGTCACGGCCGCTACCTGACAGTGGCTGCCATCTTCCGCGGCCGCATGTCCATGAAGGAGGTGGACGAGCAGATGCTGAACGTGCAGAACAAGAACAGCAGCTACTTTGTCGAATGGATCCCCAACAACGTCAAGACCGCCGTCTGCGACATTCCTCCCCGTGGCCTCAAGATGGCTGCCACTTTCATCGGCAACAGCACAGCCATCCAGGAGCTGTTCAAGCGCATCTCTGAGCAGTTCACTGCTATGTTCAGGCGCAAAGCTTTCCTCCACTGGTACACAGGTGAGGGTATGGATGAGATGGAGTTCACAGAGGCAGAGAGCAACATGAATGACCTTGTGTCTGAGTACCAGCAGTACCAGGATGCCACTGCTGAGGAGGAGGGAGAGTTTGAGGAGGAGGGTGAGGAGGAGCTGGCCTAAATGTGTCACTTCTACAAAGCTCTGCTGAAGTTGAATTGAAATAACGTTCCATGTCTATCCAGTTTTCAGTGTTCTGTCTGCTGTTCATGTTAATAAAATCTTATGCATTTTTGAACTATGCCTTCCTGGTTTTAATGACTTGGATAGATCTATATAGATAGTTGATGCTCTACACTGTACATAAAGTGTAGATGCATAACTGGTATTATGCCAGTACTATAAATCCAGGTAGACTCATGTCTTGTGCAATGCCTCTGAAATAACATTTTAATGGTTGTGTTAAATGCTCTGAGAAAGTGATTAAAATGACAATACAAATGTAGTTGGCATGTCTCAATTGGCTTTAATAAAGGTGAAATCAGAAAAGCTGTACATGCCAGATTGCTCTACAATTCTGAATATATGTGCACAGCTCACATAAAATGCAGATTAATCATAATACGAGATCATATAAATTCATAAACTATTGAACAAACATTGTTAGCTCAACTTTTGCCAGCATGAGACTATCAGAATGGCTTAATGCTCCTTACATCACAAGTTTGTACATGTACTATTACTAGGTATGCCAGCAGTGATTAAAAATTATACTAATGTGTATCAGTTACTGATAGAAGTTTCTGCAGAATTAAAAGATGTAGTGTAAAACTCCTCTTCCCGACATTTTCATATGGTTCACTCTTGGAGAGTTTTTGGTTGTGGACACTAGGTGGCAGTGTTGGCTAAGCTATTCTTTTCCACAAGAAGTAGGTGAGGATGCCTATGGCCAATGCCAGCAGTGTCCAACAGCACCCTTTCTTCACCTGGCCCTCCAAGCCCTGCTTCTCTCCAAAGCGTGATACAAAACCACTCTGTCAGAAAGAAATAAGTTGATGAAAGTCAGGACAATAAACTGTGATAATTGGATGTCCCGTTCAAATAATACAGCATTACTTGTGGAGCATCTTCCTTCCTCGATGCAGTAAGAGAGCATTCACGTATCATTTAGGAGAGAAGAAGTAAAGAAGCAGGTAGTCAAAATAATGTGGGTTTCTGTGGTTTAAATTGTTATTTTTTTAAGTTTTAATTCAGCATGTGGAAACCAGTTAAATAATATATAATGTCTTTGTTGTTTGCAGAAATTAAAGGAGTTTTTGTAGTATATCATGTGGAAGTATAGGTCAATTTTGATACAACTTGAGTTGCACAGAGGCCCAAAATTGACTGTGGCAGTTAGATTGTGGTCATTTGTACAATTAAAAATTTGTTTAAAAATATGCACTAAAACATTAAAGCACAATGTAAAGTGAAAAAAAAGGAGCCACAATGTAGCATTTCTTACTATATTTTGAAAGGACCCTATCTTAAAGCCTAGCTCTAGTTTTTATAAACTTTATTGTTTTGCTTAAATGGTGCATATTCCTAAATAAATGTATATTTTAATCAAATTACCACTACCTCACTGACACAGAAAAAAGGGGTAAGATAGTATCATCAAACTCTGGGCAAATAAAGAAGCTGCAATGTGTAGTCTGCGGTGTGCATTGTACTCTAGGGCGTAATTTCCAATGTCCCCCCCACTTTTCAAAATCCCGTTTGTGTCCCCCCCACTTTCAAATATGTTTATTTTATTTATACGTCCCTATTTTAAACAATAAAGAAAGTAAGACATCTTCTTATACATGGTTTAGTACTATTCTTTCTAGAAGAATTTATCATTATGATCAACTTCCCTAATGCTAAAGTCAATTTACTAATCACGAGAAGCACTGCACAACCTGTGAAAACAATAGTAGCGTGTCGTTTGAGAGTCTGGTGGAGTTCAGTCTATTCCAATTTCATTTCATTTATACTTTTTTTTTTTACTCCGTTGTTAGAACACACTACACACAGGCCTGAAATACACACACATGCTCAGGTCCTATACATGAACAAATGGAGAGATGTGCGTGCAACTGCGGTACAGGCCTTACTTAAGAGCACTTTGGCAGTGCCTAGGAGGTGAACTGGCACCTCTCCAGTTCACACTCCGGTCTGTACAGGGACTTGAACCAGCGACCCTTCAGTTCCCAACTCCCTACGGACTGAGCTACTGCCACCCCAAGCCAATTCTGAGTAAATTACTAAAGTGACATTACTTGAGTATTCCCTGCTTGGGCATGCAGACAATAAATAACAGATAGTCTGTGTCAAAACCAGGGCCATGGAGTTTAAAAAGAAGTGGGCTTTAACCAGGCTCTGATTAAAGACACTACCAAATTGCATTATGGGAAGAGTAGGATCCAGCTTTTTTGGAGCTTGGCCCATGCTAGGGACTAAAAGGATATCTCTGCCTCTGCTGCTTCAATTTAAACCATTCTTTTTCAAATCTGTCTCTCGCATGTCCTAGATATTTATTGAAGTGCAATATTAAATCACTGCAGTGCTGTCTTAAGGGAACTGGGTTTTCACAGTTTGACATGATGGAGCAAGGTGGCAGCGGTTTGAGTTAGTTAATCAAAAATCTATGAAGTAGCCTAGCCTATAATGACATTATGGTTGCATTATTAAAGTAGGTTCATGCTATATATAAAGTTAAGAGAATCAGCTTGTTTAAAGGGTAACTTTGGTATTTTTCAACCAGGACCCTATTTCCCCATGTTTTTGTGACCAAGTAACTGATTTTTGAAATTGGTCCGGCATTAAGCAAGACTGCTGCAGTCGGCAGTGGCAAAACAAGCTGCAATGTAACGTTAATGGGCAATTGGGCACCTCCAATTTACATCCACTGAAAGTGCTTGTTTTTACCACTGACATGCTCAGATTGTTATTCAAAGTGTCTGACAACATTATGGAAAGGAAGGATCCCTACAGCGGTTGACCCAAGAGTAAGATTCTTTTTGTTTAACATAAAAAGTTGTCATCTTGGCTGCCAATTTGTTAAATTCTCCCCAATTTCAAGTTGCATTCCTGCAGAAACATCTCCAATTGGGTAGTGTTTGGTTCAGAAGCCTTTATCTGCTATCAGTTTTTGACTGAATGTGCAGCTTCGTTCCATTACAATCCAACGTTAGCCTAGTGCTAAATATTAGGTAGCTGCATGCCAATGCGAGATAGCTGTAATATTGGCGGCCAATGCTGGTAATTTCTCCCCAATTTCAAGGTCAAATTACTGCTTGGACATGTCCGGTTGTGTAGTATTTGGTTTAGAAGCCTTTATTGGTGATTTTTCACAGTCCTGCTTTATAATCTGTTGCAGTAGCTCCAACTTCAACTGATGATACAACAGCGAGGCTGCGTAGGAGCTCAGATGCCAGGAACGCTCTGGCCAATCAGAGCAGACTGGGCTTTGTCGGGAAGGGGGGCTTAAAGAGACAGGCGCTCCTTTTTTAACATTAAAGCATGTAAACATGTTCTAGTACAAACACAAAATACCTAAGTAAAAACCATGAAAATGCTATATAATAGTTGCCCTTTAAGGAGGCTACGACACAGCCGACTCACAACAACGTGTTTTACAGCCTGAATATGAAAACTCTGGTTCTTTGGGAATTTTTGAGTCTCAGGGCCCTGACACACCAACCAGACGGGCCGACCGTCGGCAGAAAAGCCAGTCGGACTGATCAGTCGGTTCCGAGGTCCAAAAAATGCCTCAGAACACACTGAGGCAACGCCGACTTGAGCGTACGCTCTGCGCGTGCGCGAAACGTAATACGTTTCCTTAGCAGCAGGCGGCGCTGCTCTGTATTGTTTCCATTAACCGTCTGATTATTTCCCAGAACGTGGTTCTTTTTTCTCCGGAAATTCACAGCCAGACTGTCATGGCGGCTTGTTCAGAATACAATCTCATATTGTACTAAAATAGTTCACCGAAACGTGTTTCTGAAAACATTTTAAGCGAGAAATAGGCTGTGCAGTTTCTGAATCTGTCTTCATTTCAGATTGACAAAGGTCAGTTTAAAAGATTTTCGTCAGATTTTGAGCGGCTCATCCGCTCCCCATTTCCAGGTGAGTCCCGACTGCCCTGCCTCCCGACTGAACATGTCGGGTCGGCCCAAATGAAGGCCGACGGCTCCTCGGACGGCCGACGGCACAGGACACACCGAACAGACTCGAGTCACCGACCTCGCCAGACGGTCCGACGGCCGATTATCGGGCTGGTGCTTCTTCTCTCTCAAAGTCGGTAAATGTGCCAAATTCTGCTTTAAGTGTTCGGATAATTTCAGTTTGAAGAGAGTTTCCCGTCTTTTTGGTCTGGCACACAACTAAGGGGGTCAAAACCTAAATTGATGTGTGGCACAGAAAAAAGGGGTAAGGTTCAAACCGCGGGCTGTGAGTTTGACACGTGCTTTATAACAATCTGAGCATGTTAGTGTCAAAAACAGCACTTTTAGTAATCAGCAATCTCAGAAATTGACGTTTAGGCTACATTGCAGACTGGTTCACAGATGCCGCTAACAGCGTTCTTACTCAGTACTGGACCACTGTCAAATCATTTTGTTCGCATTGGTCACCAATGCATGGGTGGACCAATGCATGGGAAAATAGGGTCCAGGTTGAAAAATACCAAAATTGCCCTTTAATCTTACCCATCCTCCCTTGTCTCGTATCTCAGGGCAGATGACCCTCTCCACATAGGACCCCACACACTCCTTCAGCTGTGGTAGGACCTCCAGCATGCCCCTCTCATGGCAATGCAGAGCCATCTGGCCAGCCAGCACATACACCGATAGCACGGCGCTCCAGGCCAGGTCCCTGCGCCGCCCCCCAGGGACTGGTGGGAAGAAATGCTCGTCCAGGATGCTCATGAGCGCGGGGCAGGCCGTGTTCTCCGTCACGTCCTGGAAGACCCGAGGCCAGCGCCGGAAGAAGATGGGGAAGCGGGTGAGGAGCTCGTCTCCGGCGTAGCGCAGGGCCGTGGTGCAGGCTGTAGGGGCTGGACCCATGGCGCCATCTGCCCCCCCTGTGGTTACATAGTCTATGTAGTCATGGGCCATCAGAAAAGCCTCTCTCACCAGCGGGTCAGGACTGTTCAGGCCCAGTCGGGCCCCTGGCACCTCCGACTGACACATGGTCTTCTCCAATTGCCACTTCACTAATCACCAAGATGGATGGTCAGTAGGACACAGATAACAGCTCCAGTACCAAGCAGCAAAGCCATTCTCTAAGTCACATCAGTCTGTCATGGCGGTGTGGGGATGCTGTAAATGTGAAATTTAAAGAAATCACAGTGTAGAGAAGAGGGGAATAAACATCCACACTGCAGTGTCATTTTAAAATGAGGAAATAAAGTATTCATAACTCACCTCCTCTTTGCCATACACCATACACAGATAAAAAAGAATCAGCCAGCAGGTGAACGAGTGTTGGGGTCTCAGTGAAGTGTGTCTGTACGTGTTGCAGTCAGACTGGGTCACCCAGTCCCCTCGCCAGCTAAATATAGAGTCCTTGTTGGAAACTGACACTGATCTCCAACCTCATATATGCACAATCATGGCCGTCCTGACACACAGCCCCATTCCAACACAAGAGGCAAGGCAAGGCAGGGAAGCTTTATTTGTATAGCACATGTCAGCAACAAGGCATCTCAAAGTGCTTCACATAAAACACTGAAGAGCAGTTAAAAACAATTAAAAACATTTGTTAAAGAGAATATGAAAGCAGCTAAAATAGGATAAGACAGGTATTGGTACACTTCTGGGATTAAAGGACCCAAATGCAGGGAGAGGTAGGCAGGCAGGCAGGAGAAGGTTTGTTAGGTCTGATTTATTAGTCAAAACACAAAAATGAACAAAGGGAGTCCTGTATGAAGCAGCAGACAAAAAACGATTCCAAAACAAGAAAAGGCATCCAACAAAAAACCAAGGGAGTCAAAAACCAGGGAAATACAGGAGGGGTAGAAACAGACCAGAAGAGACACGGAGAAGCACACAAACTCACACAAACTGACGGCACAAGGACACAAAACAATCTGACAAGACACAAAGGGAAACACAGAGGCTAAATAAACTAGGAGACGAGCAAACCAGGAACAGGTGAGACAACAGGTGAAACACATCAGGGCGGGGCAGGACAATCAACCAAGGCGGGAAAACACAAAGTAAAGCTGGACATGACAAGACAGAAAACAGACTATCAAAATAAAACAGGAAACAGGAACAACAGACAGAAAACATGAAATCAACTAAACACAGAAACTTGACACAACACAACAGAGAACAGAGAACACAGGAATTAACCAAAAAACACACAATACACAGAACACAGTCAAGACAGGGTAAACACCATAAACAAGGGGATGACTAAACAGAAGTATACAGAATAAATATACAAACAGGAAAACATACAGAAATAATAATACAGGAAACTGAAATATACAAAACCAGGCAACAGAAATGTCCAAACCATAACAGGTATGAAACACAAGAAGAAAAGTTACAGTGCAGTGAAAGAAATGAACAATTAAAATGGCAGCATCAAAAAGAAAAGTCTTCAGCCCTTAAAGCTTTAGTGCGTAACTTTTTTATATTAATGAACGTCCGTTTCATTCAAGCCATTGCCCAATGAGTTGATACAAAGCTAATTAAGACTATCAGCTCCACACAACTCTCTCTGTATTTCTTAGTATCGCTATGTTCAGGGTGCAGGTTCAGGGTTCAGGCGACTTTCGCACGCAGAAATTCGAGTGAAGATAATTACCTCTTCTGAAGAGTTAATCTGTTTTCTTTAATCCTCGATGTCCTCCTTGGCTACTAGCAACTGCATGGGGAGGGGTGGCGGTGGTGCGCAATCACGGAAGGCTTGTATCATGTGGACGCGCCGACAGTTTTGTTGTCATTGCTTAGAATTCCTCATGGGGGAGACAGAAACTACGCACTATAGCTTTAATTTAGAAGAACTTAGATTTGCAGCGGACCGGCATTTTTCTGATGTTTTGGTTCCAGATATGTGGTGCACAAAAACTGAATGCTGCTTCTCCATGTTTAGTTCTGACTCTGGGGAGAGAAAGCAGACTGGTCCCAACGACCTGAGAGGTCTGGTTCATAATGTAGCAGCAGAAGATAAATAAACCATTCAGTGCTTTATAAACCAACGGTAGTATTTTGAAATCAATTCTTTGAGAGACAGGAAGCCAGTGTAAAGCCCTCAGATCTGGAGTGATGTGATCCGCATTCTTGGTCTCAATGAGGACTCGAGCAGGAAAAGTAGCACAAAGGAGGAACAAGGTAGCTTTAGAGAGAAGACACACCAGCCCGATAATCGGGCGTCGGGCCGTCTGGCGAGGTCCGTGACTCAAGTCTTTTTGGTGTGTCCAGTGCCGTCGGCTGTCCGAGGAGCCGTCGGCCTTCATTTGGGCCGACCCGACATGTTCAGTCGGAGACAGGGCAGTCGGGACTCACCCGGAAATGGGGAGCGGATGAGCCTCTCAAAATCTGATGAAAATCTTTTAAACTGACCTTTGTCAATCTGAAATGAAGACAGATTCAGCAACTGCATGGCCTATTTCTCACTTAAAATGTTTTCAGAAACACATTTCGGTGAACTATTTTAGTACAATATGAGATCGTATTCTGAACAAGCCGCCATGACAGTCTGGCTGTGAATTTCCGCAGAAAAAAGAACCACGTGACGCGTTCGTCCTATCAGCTGCCGGTTTTCATTTTCTGGGAAATAATCAGACTGTTAATGGAAACAATACAGAGCAGCGCCGCCTGCTGCTATGGAGACGTATTACGTTTCGCGCACGCGCAGAGCGTACGCTCAAGTCGGCGTCGCCTCAGTGTGTTCTGAGGCATTTTTTGGACCTCGGGGACCCGACTGATCAGTCCGGCTGGCTTTTCTGCCGACGGTCGGCCCGTCTGGTTGGTGTGTCAGGGCCCTTACATGAGCAAAACAATCAAATGCAATCAAATGATGTTGATCAGTTACAGCTTTAAGTGAGGTATTAACATCATGCACATGATGAATGCACAGGAATATGACACTAAACCCCTCTTTTCTGTTTCATTTAATTTATCGTGTTTGTATTTTAAGCATTTAGCCGATTCCATATTTCTAATCTAACCTTGCATTTGTGAGCTTTAAATGATAATTTTGTTGTCATAATACCCAATGAGCTTATTCTCTTGAATACTTTTTAGCACTGGGAGTCTTTCAAACAACTTGGCATACAAATTAGGTATTAAAGGATAAGCTCACCCATATTAAAAAAAAAAAGAAAAACGGAATTGTAAATTATTGCATACAGCTTTGTTTATTTTCCATGGTAATGCTTTTTTGGGATAGCCCAACAAGAGATGTGCAACAGTGACTAATGGTAAATAAGTCAAGGCATCATTTGATTTGTAAAAAAAACAACAACACATACTGCATGAAAGCATCATGCATTTACATAACACATTACATTAACACTAGTCTATATCCTTGACGTTCCACTTCCGGGATTGCTCGGGTGCCGCAGGCAATTCCACCGTCTTTTCGCCGATGTCCGTTACCTTCGCTTTCTTTATGGTGGAATTTTAAACTCCGGTGGATTTATGAGTACTATGGTTAACAGCTCCAAATCTGTGCATGGTAAATTAAGACAGCTGGCTAGACTATCTGTCCAATCTGAGTTTTCTCTCGCACGACTAAAACAACTTTTGAACGTACACAAGTTCCTTCCTGAGGCTATTTTGCAGCAGCTACGTGCGGAGCTTAGCATTGTGATTGGTTTAAAGAAATGCCAATAAACCAGAGTACGATTTTCTCCCATGCAGGAAGCAAATTACGAATCCCACTATGGCCACGCCAAGACCCACCCTACGAAGCAGCTCGATTGGTTGAGGTTAGGCATTTGACCTCAAGTGGTTAAGGTTAGGATAGCGATTGGTCAGGGGATAGGACCTGTACAAATGGGGTTACGTTACGTTGGATGCCTGGCCAATAAATGCTATTGAAGGCCGGATCTTGGCGTGGCCATAGTGGGATTCGTAATATCGCATCGAGGAATGCTGTGTGGACTAGCCAGACCCTCCTCGGCAGCGCTGTGGAGGAAACCGAGACTAACTAAGCGAAATCATTAACAGGACTAGAATAAATAATTTTATGTCTGGATAGATTAAAATTGCAATTAAGCGTGCTTTAACCATATTAGTTATAGTTTCTACTTATGGACTATGGATACAGCTCAATGGTACCATTGCACACAGAGGCTTATTATAAGCTTATACTATAATAGCGACAAAATAAATAAAGATTTGTGTATGTGCATGTATTAGTTGTGCAGCCTTAACACAAGTCAATTGGGGTTTTTTTTAGGCATGGACATTCGGTAATTCAGTTATTCCTGTATACAAATAGGCAATGGACTTATTAAAGCTTTAATATTTAATTAGAGCAATTATTGGGCTATGCTCATGTCTTTGTCGGCAGCTTCTTGTACAATGGTTGGATGTGCAGCATGGGGGGGGGGGGTGCACCAACCGCTCAGAGAAGGGGCTCAGAATGTTCGGCTTCCCTTCAGAAAGTGAGAGAAGGAAGAAATGGTTGAACAAAGTGAGGAGGAGCAAATTGACTATCAGATGCCAACAACAAGAAACTATGCGAGGTAGTGATGTGAGGATACTGTATTCAGTAACATTCAGAACATACCCTTCATGTAAAAACATAATATACGGTACAATTAACAACTATAAGATATGATCATATATCATATGTTCTTGGGGAGATGGCACAGGTTATTGGTCGTGCATTAATTAATCTCAAAATGAACAAATGTTACTCTGCAGGCACATTTTGAGGCAGATCAGTTTGAGAGATCAAACAAAGGAAAGAGTAGACTAAAAGCAGATGCCATACCTTCCATTCTTGCACATCGGCCCAAGGTGAAAAAAAAGGACTCCTGCACTAAGACACAACCTTGCTCCTGAGCATCTAGCTCCCTGTCCACCGTCTCCCTTTCCTCATTCCTCATCTCCCATCTGAATATGCAGGTTGTTCAGATCATTGGGGTTGAGTGTGGAGATTCCACTCATCTGCCACTCCTCAGAGTCTGGCTCCTCCTTTATCTGGATACCAGGGAAGAAGATGCAGATTTAGGGTCTCATACCAATTGGACTATTTATGTCCTCCCCCTGTGTGTACTGAACTCCACCTTTTGCTAAAGAATTCACTGTGACTGGGGCGGCCTCTACCTCTAATGTTGGCTGAGTCCTGCAGCGGCGTGGGTTTGAATCCGACCTGCTGCCCTTTACTGCGTGTCGTCCCCCATCTCTCTCCTCCTTTCCAGACTATCCACTTATCTTACTTATACAGTATATTAAAAGGGAAAAGCCCCCCAAAAAAATCTTTCACTATGACTGTCTGGAAGTCAGCTGCTGGGCCTGCCCCTGGGGCAACTGGAGCCCCTGGACCTACAGAGAAGTGGGACACATGTTAGTAATCTAGTAATCTATTACAGCATAGTCTATATCCACAATGTTTCACCTCCGGGATTGCTCTTTTGCCGCCGGGAATTCCGCCAGATGTCACTCTTTTCAGCCGGATGTCAGTCACCTTCCGCTTTCTTTGTGCTGTAATTCTAAACTCCAGTGGATTTATGAGGACTATGGTTAACTGCTCCTCAGATCTCTGCAGGGTAAATCCAGACAGCCAGCTAGACTATCTGTCCAATCTTAGTTTTCTCTCGCACGACTAAAACAACTTTTACATGCACACGTTCCACCATAACAATTTCCTTCCTGAGGCTATTTTGCAGCTGCACCATTGCTCCGTCCAGCGCTTAGCTCCGCCCAAGACGATTGTTATTGGTTTAAAGAAATGGCAATAAACCAGAGCACGTTTTCTTCCATACCAGAATGCTGTGTGGACTAGCCGGACCCTCCTCCGCAGCGCTGTGGAGGAAGGTCTGGCAAAATGGTTTTCAATGTCTCTCTTTTGGCTCACTCTTTAATACCCAGGGGGGTTTCTGCATGGTGCTCCCCATTTTACTTTAGCATGCTACTTGGCTGGTCCAGGGAGCATTATCAAGAGTGGAGCCATCAGCGCCAAGCATAACTGTATTTCCATTTGTTGCAATAAATGGTTAAATCTATGACGAGAGATCCTGACTGAATTGCACTTACTGGAGACCACATGGTCGTCACAAGCAGGTGCATGTGGTAAGCTGGCCAATATTGCAAAAAGGTACTTGGCTACACCTTCTCAACAGTGCCATGTGAGAGACTGTTCTCTTTGACAGGCAACATTCTGCAGAAGAAGAGGTCAGCTGTATCATCTGAAAATCTGAGCAACTGGTTGAAAGAAGACTAGACTGTATGATTGGTTGACAGGAGTCATGTTGCACAGATGCACACTGTTTGAAGGAATGGTTATTCTGTTCCCTCTGTCTCTTCACATTCATTATGGTATTCTATTTCTAAAATAGGCCTACTTATTGTTAGCCTGGGTAAACCCTGACAAACTTCCGGCAAATTTGAGATTTGCTCTGCAAGTCAGTCTGGCGAAGAGCCCATTCAAACCCATTTCCAATGTCCCCGAAATCGAGGCACCAATCACAACCGCTGAGGCGGGCTTTACACCAATCACAACCGTTGAGCCGGGCTTTACACCAATCACAACCGTTGAGCCGGGCTTTACGCGATGATGATAGCGCAGCGACAGCGAGCAGCTTGTTACATTCTTGTTGTTGTTTACATTCAACATGACGGCTACCGAAGAGCAGCGTCACCCGGATCGTTGGTCTGATTGGTTGGACTATCCAATGTGCCCAGAGGCATTTGAGCGGTGTCCGTTGGTGACGCCCCTTTGGAAATGAACTGTCAATGAACCTTTCCCAGACCCACTCTCAGTTACAACTGAGAAGGGTCTGGGGTCAACCAGGCTAACTTATTGTTGCATTCATTTGAAAAAGTATAGGTAAGCTATTTGTGACTTTGTAGCAGACATTACTTTTACCCCTTTCACAACGATGGCTCAATCAGGGTTATACCCATGTCGACTGTGTGTTTGAATGGGGTAACCCTCCTCGATCTACTCAGCTTTGCGACCCAGGTAGCGAGGTGGGTTTGATAAGGGTAGACTAGGTTGATTTCAATGTGAATTGCGCATGACCTGGGTCGCTAAGGGACTGTTCGTTATTTAATTAAGGGGCCACCGGAGGAGTTTTGTGGAAAACCAAAAAACTCTAAAAAGAGGTGACCCTCCCCTCGTAAGTAATAATTTTCCTATGACCCTCCAAAACGATTTGAAAAAAAGGAATGACCCTCCCCTCGCGTGCAAGCTTGCACTTACCAAAGAAGTACTGACACCATTTGATTTTTACAGCCATGAAGTACAGGCGTTAACCTCTGCATTCTCATCTTACACATCCCACTCCTCTGTTATGGTGTGGTGGCCATTTCAGTAGATTTACTCACTAACATTGTTGTGGAAACACAATAAGCATGGAAACTAAATGCACACTTCATGCATTACTGCATTACTTCAAATACTGGAAACCTATTGACTCCGCCGCCGTTCCGGAGCAGATCCGCAGTTGGTGGAAATTGGGGGTTACTCCTTCTCTCTAGCACCCATCTGGAGCCTGCAGTTATGTGTGGCTGCTGCGGTAGCACGAATCTCTTTTTTTTCTCTCTCAGTCTTTTAAAAAAAAAAAAAGAGTCGTGAAGCCAACAGCAAAGCGCAACTTTACTTTTAATGAAATCACCAAAGAAATGTTCTCCCCTCGCATTAAAAGGGTAAAAAAACGATACTAGAGTACTACAATACTAGTGCAGAGGAGGAGAATCACTCTGCACAAATCATCTGAGAAGTGTTTGATGGTTATTTATTTGTGCTTTAGAACGTAATCACTGCGAAACAATCATAAAATAAAACCTCAACAAAACATGAGTTCTGCTGGTATACAGCTGGACTGGAGTATGTAATGTTAGCTGTTCACTGAATATGACTTGTAAAACCCCGCCCATTTCTAGCACTTAAGGCAATTGTTATGCATTGTTCCTGGGTTGACCCAGGTGATCTCTGATGTCATGACCAGGGCCATACCCATGTTGACTGGCTTGGTTTGAATTTCCAAAAGGAGGGTCGAAGACATGGAGAAGGACTTTCGGTCGGCACCAAGGTGCTTCTGGAAAACCGTTCGCCACCTCAGGAGGGGGAAGCGGGGAACCATCCAAGCTGTGTACAGTAAAGATGGGACGCTGTTGACCTCGACTGAGGAGGTAATAGGGCGGTGGAAGGATGACTTTGAGGAACTCCTGAATCCGACTAATATGCCCTCTATATTAGAGCCAGACCTGGAGGATGATGGGGGATTGTTGTCAATTTCCCAGGCGGAAGTCACTGATGTAGTCAAACAACTCCACAGTGGCAAAGCCCCTGGGATTGATGAGATCCGTCCAGAAATGCTCAAGGCTCTGGGTGTGGAGGGGCTGTCTTGGTTGACACGCCTCTTCAACATTGCGTGGAAGTCTGGGACGGTGCCTAAGGAGTGGCAGACCGGGGTGGTGGTCCCCCTTTTCAAAAAGGGGGACCAGAGGGTGTGTGCCAATTACAGGGGTATCACACTTCTCAGCCTCCCCGGTAAAATCTACTCCAAGGTGCTGGAAAGGAGGGTTCGGCCAATAGTCGACCCTCAGATTGAAGAGGAACAATGTGGATTCCGTCCTGGTCGTGGAACAATGGACCAGATCTTTACTCTCGCAAGGATCCTGGAGGGAGCCTGGGAGTATGCCCAACCGGTCTACATGTGTTTCGTGGATTTGGAGAAGGCGTATGACCGGGTCCCCCGGGAGATACTGTGGGAGGTGCTGCGGGAATATGGGGTGAGGGGGTCTCTTCTCGGGTTCTCTCGAGTAAGTCGGACTCGTTTCAGGTGAGGGTTGGCCTCCACCAGGGCTGCGCTTTGTCACCAATCCTGTTTGTAATATTTATGGACAGGATATCGAGGCGTAGTCGGGGTGGAGAGGGGTTGCAGTTTGGTGGGCTGGGGATCTCATCGCTGCTTTTTGCAGATGATGTGGTCCTGATGGCATCATCGGCCTGTGACCTTCAGCACTCACTGGATCGGTTCGCAGCCGAGTGTGAAGCGGCTGGGATGAGGATCAGCACCTCTAAATCTGAGGCCATGGTTCTCAGCAGGAAACCGATGGAGTGCCTTCTCCAGGTAGGGAATGAGTCCTTACCCCAAGTGAAGGAGTTCAAATACCTTGGAGTCTTGTTCGCGAGTGGGGGGACAATGGAGCGGGAGATTGGTCGGAGAATCGGCGCAGCGGGTGCGGTATTACATTCAATTTGTCGCACCGTTGTGACGAAAAGAGAGCTGAGCCTGAAGGCAAAGCTCTCGATCTACCGGTCAGTTTTCGTTCCTACCCTCACCTATGGTCATGAAGGCTGGGTCATGACCGAAAGAACAAGATCCAGGGTACAAGCGGCCGAAATGGGTTTCCTCAGGAGGGTGGCTGGCGTCTCCCTTAGAGATAGGGTAAGAAGCTCAGTCATCCGTGAGGAGCTCGGAGTAGAGCCGCTGCTCCTTCGCGTCGAAAGGAGCCAGTTGAGGTGGTTTGGGCATCTGGTAAGGATGCCCCCTGGGCGCCTCCCTAGGGAGGTGTTCCAGGCACGTCCAGCTGGGAGGAGGCCTCGGAGAAGACCCAGGACTAGGTGGAGGGATTATATCTCCAACCTGGCCTGGGAACGCCTCGGGATCCCCCAGTCGGAGCTGGTTAATGTAGCTCGGGAAAGTGTGGGGTCCCCTGCTGGAGCTGCTCCCCCCGCGACCCGACACCGGATAAGCGGACGAAGATGGATGGATGGATGGATGGATGGATGGGTCGAACCCTGATCAGACAACTCTGGTAGGTGGTGTGAAAGTGTTAACAGTTGTGACTGATGGCAGCATTAATGTAGAGAACATAAGTTTCTGTGATACTAAATAATGGACGGAATCGTGAAATTAAGAATTTAAAAAAGCTATAAGACGGATTCCACCGTCTTGCAATACACTGGGGGAAACACTGCAGTCAACTAAAACAAATCAAAAGGGTGTATAATTAAAAACCAGGCAAAAGTCATTAAAACAATGATTAAAGTAATAAAAATCGAGTAAGGTTTTGTTTAAAATTCTGACTAAACAAAGCAGCAATGACCCTCTGCTCTGCAGGGACACAAAGACATGAGTTAGTGTTCACAGTTATTTAAATAGTAATAACATCAACCAGTCCTGACAAAATAGTTTACCTTGGCTGTATCAACGCTCCTAATCAGGGATCATAACAATATCAATAACTCTCGGCCCAAGCCGACTTCCACGTTGGACTTTAACAAGCTGTTCCTGACTGTGGCGTGCAAGCAAGCAGCACACGGAGACATCAGTCTGGAATACATTTTACGAGCTTAATGATATTTAAAGAAACAAACAATGATGCTATCACAACCTCACCAGAGCATGCTACATAGCCTACCTCACACAGGAGAAACAGGAAATCATGCAGAGCGAACGAACGGGGATAACTAACACCGGTCTTTATTTCTGAGGGACTGATCTGGAAAATCACCTTTTCTTTTTTTTTTTTTTTTACTAACTACCCCTTTTCAACTTTATTTGCATATTTTCACGAATAGCATGTGATACAAACAATTTTTTAACAATTCGGCATCGTACTTAAAAGATATATAATGAGGCATTCAATGAGCATTATAACCTTACATAATGACAAAATAAATGTAAGAAGCAGGTACTAAAATACACAGTGAGAAAAGAAGAAAGTAAAAAATTAAAAATTACAATACAAATAAAACGAATGGAAAGGCTATATAATCACATTTTATTGAAAAAATCTTGTAGTACATCAGCTATATAAATACTTTTCTTATTAGATCTGGAACCTCACGGCATTGGTTTATTGTGAGGGAAAGGGCATGACAGAGGTGGACTTAACCTGCCGGTTATACAAACAAACATTGTGATTGGGTCTATAGAATGTAGATATCGTTAATCTTATTAGTACCACTTTTTTCTTCTTACACACTGGACTATTATTTTGGCAATGGTGGCCTAAAACGTACTGAAGTGAGTTTGTGACCCGGAGGTTGCCGGTTCATTCCCTGGACCGACAAGATAAATCTGGGTGGCCACTTACCACCACTGAGGTACCCTTGAGCAAGGCCCTTAACCCTAACTGCTCCAATGGAGCTGTTCAGTGGCCAGTAGATCAGACTGTGGTTGTACTGGGCAGCTTCCAAAGTGTGAATGTGTAAATGGGATCAGAGCGTTCCTGCAAAAGAGAGAGTTCTTCTCAGAGAACCTAACCTGAATAAAAAAAAGTTTAAAAAAAATCCCATTCACATCAGGCAGAAATACAGGTATCTCAAATCTGAACTAACAAACTCTTGCATGGAGGCCTAAGGTGAGAAGGTATGTTGTTTTTCTTACTTGGCTAAATCAACCCTTAAAAAGTGCAGATCCAATTTCACCACATGGGAGCAGTAATGTATTACTAGAGACACACTAACTCTTATTTACCAGTGTGTGTGTGTGTGTGTGTGTGTGTGTGTGTGTGTGTGTGTGTGTGTGTGTGTGTGTGTGTGTGTGTGTGTGTGTGCGCGCGAGTGTGTCATGTATGTGTGTGGTTGGAGCTAGGGCAGGCTCACATGGAATGTCATAGCTCTCCCTTGGATTTTAACTCATAACTTGTAATCTTACCTCTCTATAAATTAAGAAATATATGTAAATGCAAACATGAAGAGCCATTCTAATTAGGTTCAAGCTAAAAGTATTTAAATTGTGGATACTGCCTGTGAGATCTGGATTTACACACGGCTAAATCTACATTGTCCTTTAAGTGTTTACTCTCCTTAATCGAACGCTCTGTGTATGGCATTTATGTACGTTGTTAGTAGCCTATACAGCGAAGACATGATCAAGTTGTACCATTAGCAGCTCTGTATTCTCCGGCCATCTGGCCATCATTCCATGCACATTGTGAATGTGCATGGGAGGGGAGATAAGTCTAACCATCCAGAAAGAACCCTAACCCAACCCCTGCAAACACACACACAAACACACACCTTCCGATCAGAGTTTGCGTGCGTGCGTGCGTGCGTGTGTGTGTAAAATGGCTACCTAGTTGTTCCTCTATTGCTGAGCCAGGGAGCAGGGGAAGTGACATGGTTGATAGAGGCTCCTATCAAGCCTCTCACATGTTAATCTGGCAACATCTGCAAGCAGGGGGAACTTCCTGTCTCCTTTTGATGTGTAGATGATTGTCCTAAAAGGGGAAGGTGCAAGATGAAAAGGAAACATGATGTAACTTACAGTTGCTTCCACAGTAGACTACTACACTCGGAGCTCTGAGGCTGTTGCTTAATGCTAAACGTCAGCATGTTAACATGGTGATATTTAGCAGGTATAATGGTCACCATGTTCACCAGCTTAGTTTTGCACGTCAGCACGCTAATGAGCACTAACCATAAAGTACAGCTGATGAGACGCATTTAGCCATAATCAAAAGTATTGGACAAATTACATTTTTTATCTGATAATGGAAAATTTTATGACAATCCCAAAATTGTTTAGACATTTCACTTAAATCCACAAATATAAACCTCATGGTGGCGCTAGAGGACAATTCAGGGGATCACCAAAGTCCATAGAAATAATCTTCTGGATAACATGAATGTCCGTACAGAACTGAAAAAATAAAATAAAATAATCCTTTTATAAGCAAAAATGCCCAAAATAGTCAGATTCAAGCCTCTCAATATGAATATGAGCATATTGGTTGGTTTTCTTTGTCTTCTACGTTAGCAAACTCAATATCTTTGGGTTTTGGAGGTGTTTGTATATGTTAACTTGGGTTTTATTATTTATTATAATAAAATCCATTATATTTATTATGATGGGTACTTAATTTTCTTTTACAATTAATCAATTATTTGAGTGTTGCCTGGTCGGTTATCCAGCTTTGCCTAACATGGGTTAATTTATATACTTTGTGCTTGCTTTGCTTTATTTTTTAGCTTTTAATACTCTCTTTCTGTTCATTTTACCATTTGTTTCTTCCTATGGTTACTTTCGTATTCACCAGGAGGAAAAAGTAAATCAATTAGTGTTTTATCAACAATAATTCATCTGCATAGCCTTAACCTTAGGTCAGGGGATAAGAGTTTCTCACAACAAAGAATGAGTTGATAAGGACCAGACAGGCCTCTATGGGTGGATGCTATTACCATGGTTCACACCCCCTCTTTCTAATGAACACAATGGTTCCATTTCTGTCATTTTCATCCCTGCTGAAGTGTTTTTGTCAGTACATATCTGCTCCAGGGCATCACACACACAAAGTACCTGCAATAATTTAATCCAAAGCATTACAAACCTACCCTCTCCGCTGATAGAGGAGCACAATGGAAATGGTCTGTCATGCAGAGGAGTTTTTAACCGAGGGCAAAAGTCATCAGTGAGATGAAGCGTGCATCATTACAGAGCTAATTTAACTACTTTGCAAAACAGAAACAGCAGTGTGGTTCTGCTGAATGGAACAATGCAGTGAGTGTGTGTCTATTATCTTCAATTATCATACGAGTATCTTTTGCTCTCAGGAAGTGGCTTATCAACATCTACACAGAAGTTGAAATGCACTTTGAAGTTCCTACCCATTGCAAAAGAAGAAGAAGGCTCCAATAAAAGCTGCAAGGTGACAGAGAAAGGTTGAACAAAGCAGACGGATGAAAACCGACCTCCTACTGCTCCTCCCCACCAACCCTCAAACAAACAATCGCGATTTCCACGCCTCTTGTTCTGGACTCCCATCAGCCTCGCAGTGGGAGCTGTGGTCAGAAAGAGGAGGAAATTGCTCTGAATTTGTGGGTAATTGAAAACACCTTTATCCCCCTGTGTCTCCATCTCTACCTGCTTAAAAAACCTCCTCCCCGGCGCCCACCTTCTATACCAATACACTCCTAATGGCACCCCTTTCCCATCCTGTCCTCCATCTCCCACTGGACTGAATTGATGCAAACGATTGCGCACCCATTTGCTGTCTGGAGGAGAGGTGACCCACTTGTATGGTTTGCTCGCTGTCTCCTGGCCCACCTTCTCGCAATTGCAGGTATTGATGCTCCGCCATTGTTTCCCCCTGCCCAGGGGGTGGAGTGGTTTGTGGGAAAATTGTAGGACCCCTCAGGTGTTTGATGGCTTTTATTGATTCACACCAGACTCCCCAGCTCCCATTTAGCCTTTGCTACGCAGAACAAGCTTTTTAGATATCGGCTGTATCTGCAGAGGCAGCTATTGTTAAGACGTATTATTCTGTTCCACCGATGCATAAGCACACATTTTCTTCTCATGTGTGGCTGATCAATGCAGACCGGAGGAAAAATGGTGGTCTTTCTGCATTTCAAAGTGAAGCTGCTCTACTTTCAAATGTCTCTCATTAATTGCAGTGTCTGTTTTAATAAGAAATAAACAACCTCCAACACTTTTTCACGTTTTTTTTCAAGGATCTTTAAAGTTATACAACCATCCAACAGTTACAGGAATATTTTAAGGACACCAAAACCTTTAACTTTGGCTGCTTAATTTCGGTTGTGTGCAATGTAATCTAGAAAATAACATGTATTCTTTCATGTAAAGGCGATGGTTAATTAAGGGCAACCAGGGCAAAGCCCTTCCTGGTGGCAGCACATTGGTTTTGAATCTGTCTAAACAAGTTGTGGCCCAGCTATTTATTTTCTTCCACCTAAAAACACACTGATGGTAATTCTGTCTGGTCAGCTCAGAAATGGAAAATCAGAGCTAAAGCAAATTACTAATTGTTTTGATGTGGAGTCTTACAAAAAAAAGCGGTCACTGGTGATAACTAAAAGCTAATTTCAGGGTACCACAAAGATATGGCGGCAACTAAAACTTTAAGGTGTAAGAAGCAATGTTTTACTTGTTTTTTTGCTCAAATTGATCAGCAGGGCTCACAAGATTTGCTGATCAATGCCAGGCACTTCTCTTTTTATATCATTGGCAGCACAGTTTTCAAGCTTTCATAAAGGCCCTGTGCGTTGAGTCACAACAGTGATGTTGCAGGTTCATTGCATGTCACACTTTGCAAGATGGGTCTGTCTAGTAACGTCTTGGTCACAATCTGTGTCAGAAATATGTATACATTGATAAAACTGATAAAACATTTTGAGGCATGTTAGATGTGAGTACCTGGTGAATCGTAGTGTAAATCCAAGAGGAAATGCCAGCAAAGACACATCAACAACTCACGTCATCCATCTGTGTGATGTTTACAAAATGCAGTAAAAACTTTGGCCATAGCACTTGCACAGTTTTTTTCTGAAACGTCGTGAACATCAGTGCAGAACAATATTGTTGAATTGCTGTGAAACAATTCAACAATATTAGTTAGTAGGTTAGCATTTAGTGTTAATGATTTTAAGTGCACCTTTGCATTCCTCAGATCTCTGCAGGGTAAATCCAGACAGCTAGCTAGGCGAAACAACACGACTAAAACAACCTTTGAACGTACACATGTTCCACCAAACCAAAGTAGCCTCTGCCATATTAACATTAAAGAGGAAAAATTAGGCCCTTGCACTGCACATTCCCCATTGCTCTGCTCAAGATTATTTGAGGATGTGGGGGAGTCTGTGCAGCTAGCTTATTCGCAAGAGCAGTTTGTAACAAATTGACATACTTTATTATTTCCTGTTGTAATTACCAATTGAAATGACCTGCAAAGTCATTTCTGCAGGTTTTTAAACTCAAGACTACATAGGCCTGCACGCTACAATGTGAATGTTGTTAGGTAAAGGGTCCTGCATCACCCTGTCAGGGTTTCATTCGCAATAATCACCCTCTTAATCTACATTATCCCGCTTTTTACATGGCTACGTACTAGAGAAGTCAATCACTTGACACAGAATATTGATTTAAAAATGATTCATTTAAAAAGAAAAATGGTCCTCCATATTCTAGGATCAGAACTGCGTCCATGGCAAGAGTTTGTTATTCAAAAATAACACACTGTAGAATACTATAATTGACCCATACTGTTTTATAACAGCAGTTAATTCACTACTAAGACTCAAACAGCACAATGTAACAAACCTAGTAGACAATTCTAAAGGCTGATATTTTGACCAGTAAATGTTTTCAGTTTGGCCCCATTATGATGAAGACTTACTGCATAGTTTGATACAGAAATACTCCTTATGAATGTATTCGCAATTTATTCTCTCATCATCAACACAAGCAGTGGCTGATCAGCTATGGGAACACTCACAAAGGTCAGCGCAGCTTGCACTCAGTCAACTGTCTTAAACATCTCATTTTGTGTGTCACAAAATAATATCAAACTCCATTTACCAGCTTTTTCAGAGCTTTCAGTTGCATCTCGCGGTATTCATCACCAATCTGAACTGTGCCCTCATGTGACCTAAGAGGCTCCAAAAAAGTGAGTAGATGGAGTCACACAAACCAAGTCTAGAATAAACCTCCAAGCTCAAATCGCAACTGACTTTTGAGCTAGGTTTTAGCGACTTTTCATGCCCTCTTAGACACTTTATTTCTAAAAGGCGACTGGGGACAAATTTAGCGACTTCAGACCATCAGGGGAAAAGCAAGATATATTATACTGTAGTTAATGCATGCTGCTCAGAATAATTATTATATAATTCTACGCTCTTCTGCCAACAGCACAGGGTCTCTCTCCCTTTTTTCTTGGGCCGTGGAACAGGCAGTTAGCCGACACACAGCCACTTAGCTTTATGAATATGATATGTGATGGCATCACCAATCAACACCTACGCATGAACAGGTTAGTATGATATCGTACAAAAAGTTATGCACTGAGCAGCAGTTGCTAGCCGAGCGGCCGTTGCTAGCTGTTTAAGCTGCTACAGAGCTTCGTGAAGCCGGCTACAGACCTCCGCCACAACCCGGTCGTATCAGCGGCAGTTAGTAGATGTGTTCAGCCGCTACAGAGCTCTGCGACACCGGCTACGGTGCTTCGCATGGTGCCTGGTCATATCAGCGGTTGTTGGTGGTTCAGTTACCCGAGAATAGGTGACTTTGAGCTGGGTACAGAGCACCGCGAGCTGCCGGTTGTGTTGGTGGACATTACGGTTAAGTTTAGGCGACGCAAGTTAAGTTTAGGCACTGAAACAACTAGTTAAGTTTATGAAAAAGATTGTGGTTTGGATTAAAACACTCCTAAGGAACACGCATTTCCTGGGTGGAAGTCTTTTGTTTTCCCCGGGAAGTGAACTCCATGGCTTGAAAGTCCTGTGTGTTAACACCCATCCATCTACACCGACCTCCTCTCTATGTGGCCAGCCACGCTCTTATACAGCAGCAATGTGGTGGATATAGCAAAAAATAAAAACATGGAAATCATACAAATTACTGTGCTTAACTTTTCATGAGAACAGGCTGCACCAACATGCAAATGAGCGTATGACGGCATCTGGCGACTTTTAGTGACTTTTGGAGCTAGTGCTAGCTACTTTCATGGAAGAGTCTGCAACACTGATCTCATTTTGTTTTTACAGCATCCTACCTACAAGATCTTATATTATCTTTACAATTCATTCACCATAATATTTTGCAAGTATAGGAATTATTGCCCATCCTCACTAATTGGAATTCTGACTCGTTGCACCTCTACACATTCCTTAGCAGGAAGTCAGACTTTCTGCCATGTCTGAAACACAAACTAGCATGAGCAGCAAAAGCCACGCAGTTGAATACACGAAAGTGTGTCACTTACAGAAACTCAAACTTCAAAAGGGAAAAAACGTCAGAGTACGAGACACGCTGATTGATCTGCGGGATGTGCAGTGCAAAACTGCAGTAATGAGCGCTTAGCACCAAACACAGACAAAGGAAAAAAGGAAAAATAACAAGGAACTCGCAGATTACCACTTTAACAGCACATGGAGATGTGGAACAATCAGGAGAAGCGTGATCCAATTGGAGCATACAGAAATAGAAATAGAGCTTTAGAGGCTGTTATGTTCATTGTTGTGAAGGAGAGGCAAGGTGAGAATTGACTCTCCAGTGTAAGGGAGCAGGCTCTCCATGCCAATAACCACCTCTTCATCAGCACCCCTTTGACACCGGTGTTCACCCACTGGAATATATATCACTTTCAAAAGCATTACGCCTGCTCTCCAAATATTTAATTTTCAACTTGAGGTGTACCTCTTGTTTATATAACTAAGGCCTCCTCTCAATTAGAGCACCTAGGGGTGGGAGGAAGCGAGGATGCATATCTGTACACCCATAACCCCTCTCGCTCTCTACCTCTCAAACTCGTTTATGAACAGTCACACACACACACACACATATACACACCCTCTCCAGCTCTGTTTCCCTCTCTCTCTTCCTGCATAGCTGTTAAGGAGATAATGAGATTAAAAATCTGTTTTTGTCAGCTACCTGCAAGTGATGCATTAGTGGAAACATTCCGCAACACTACGGCTATTACTAAAATGAATGGGAATAAAATTGCTTTCCCCATTTTCCAGGTCCCACACATATATTCACTTTTATTTCTAAGTAACATAAGTTTAGCAGGATTCACTATCAATCATGTATCACTATGGGTATTCAATGTACACTGGGTTCATGTTTTAAGTTAGTGTACAATGTTTAAGCACAATTTAGGCCCTGCAGTCTCGGAGATGAGACTTTTCTTTCTGTGTCAAAGAGACAGGAAGTGCAGTTTGAAAGCTATCTTTAGTTTAAACAATGATGATGTGAGTGAGTTAACGCAGGGAAGTTAGCATAGCAAGGTGTATCCTGTCAGTGAGAGGAGGAGTTCTCTCTTTGAGACAAAGCTGAGATAGAAAATGAGTATATAAAACTGTAAGAACTTGCTTGTGCATTGCTATGGTAATAGGATCAATGACACAGAAATTATAAAGATATTTCACCAAATCTTTGTGGTGCTGATAATGTAATGATATCAGAAACATGACTATACTGTAAGCGTCCAGCATTGGCCACCCAGTTAACTTTACTAACATCAGTTCCAGACTTTAAAGTCGCTTCAAATCCAGTCCTGAGCATCACAGAGCCAGCAGGTTCACCTATTTGATGATCCAGCTGCACCCACTTCACATTATGACAGGTTGTGATAGTTTGTTCTGCTTTGAGGTAATGTATTGTATTAGTATGAGCATTGGGCAGCAAGCTGTGCAAACAGAGCCGGCAGGATGTGTGGGGATTGATCTGAGGCTAAAGGTGGGAAAGTGGTGCCAACAGGTCTGGACCCCACAGAGTGGAACCAGTCAAATTTGCCATTATTTGAGTTTAAACTAAGCAAAGGTTAATGGAGTTTGTGACTTTGGGAATGCAACTTTATTGTTGTTATGTTAGATGGTAAAGGGGGAATTTATTGGTAGAAAGATTTTACATTCTGCCTGCACTGTAGCTGTTTTTAAGCCATGACCTTACTGTTTTGTCTACTTTATTGACACATGAAAGTTTGTTGGCAGGTAAATACCATAATGATGTATCATTTATGTCCAAACCAACAACTAAGTCTACTAAAGCACCTGTTAACATTTGTCAGTATATCATTGTATGTATACCAAACAAAAAGTAACAAAGCCATTTTTCAGACAAGAGTTCTTAACAGAACCTATTTCTCTGGGAGTCCCTTAAGAAGTTTTCTTGAAAAAAAAACTACAGCCAAAAGTGTTTCTATAGTTTTCACAACAGTGAACAGTAAATTTAGATTTGTGATTTCGGACACTTATGAATCATCATCTTTTACATCATCGCTGACAAATGTCGCAAGTCGCACCACTGCAATTTTTGCCTCTATCAAATCGTGTGAGCATTGTGGGATTGTTAAAAGAAGAAATACATACAGACCAACTAGTTTGTCCATATACAGTAGGTAGACACTTTGTCATTGTCCAGAACAAGCACAGGTGTTATTATGTTCAAGTCAGTGTCCCAGTAAGTCATGACAATGTGACAGAGAGCGAGAATGTGCAATACTAGGAACCTGAAACTGAAGCAGTCAATTATTTTAATATTTACACCTGTGCCTTTCCTACTGTGACAAATATCTTCAGTGAAAATGGCCTATGGTGGAAACTTTTAAGTACAATATATTGCCCGTTTTTCACATAAAGAATTCTGACACTAAGACTACTTAGTGACTGACTACTTAAAAATAATGGGGGTAGATGTAGGGCACTTGGTTGTCTAGTGTCTAGTCTAGTTATGTGTTGCAGCCATTTAAGGTATTTCTACCATGGCATGGGTGTATACTCTGTTTTGATTGGCTTCAGGGTGTCCAGAAAAGTGATATAGGACACCTACTAACTAGTTCCGGTGAAACTGACTGTTAATCTTTCTAAATGAACGGCTACATTAAATGAAAAAAAGACAATGTGAATGTTATTTCCACCACTGAGTGCCCATCACAGCGATCATCTCTCACCCTGTTTGCTACTTTACAGTACACATGGCGTAATATTTGTTTGTGAAAGTCTTCATAGTGATTTGGGGACAACAACATGGCTGGATACCTAGCTTGTCTTGTTGTTAAACATACTGTCCAATTATAATTACTGATTGTCAACCATACACAATGGTTTGACTTTGAATCTTGCTAGCATAATGTTAGCTTTCTGACATATAGCTGAGCCAAAGAATTCTATGATCTAAGTGTACTAGAAATATCTCCAGTTGCCAAGTGTGGCAAGTTGTATCTAACGTTTGCATTGCATAAGACACTTATGGGATGGGAATGATTGTTCTAGGTATTAGTCAAACCCTCAGGTGTTACCAGTGAAACGTTTATGTTTTGAGTTGAGTTGTTTGAAATAACTTTAGATTTAGATTGTAAGACCCATTGAAATATAAATAAATACTCTTAAAAAATGTTATTTGGCAAGTGGCCATGGTATAAGCGTGTTAATGCCCTTCGAGGTATCCATTGTCAGGTAATTAATGGACCTCCACGGAGGCTGGCCTCCCCCGCCGTCCATTTCTTGCTGACAATGGACACCTGATCGGGCATTAAGCCTTACGTAACATTAAAGGTGCTCTTGGAGTGAAGATCATCTCAGAGACAGATATCTCAAAACCTGAACAATTAAACCTGAACTATCTTCTTGGCAAGACACCACGAGAGGTAAGTGAGATAAAATGTTTTTTTGTAATTTGGGTGATACTGCCCTTTAATTGATTTATCAGTAACCTATAATTGCAATACTGTTCTAACTTCTCCTGTTTTAGTCTCTGATTCAGCCCGCACTCTTTCACCCCACTACACACATCTGCCTCACCCCGCACTTTTCAGATCCAAGCTAAATGGCAACACCTGGCTGAGCAGTCACTGAGTCCTTCATACTGATTAACAACACTGTCATCCTCGTCCCTTCATGTTGCACTGTGGGATCTGTCTACACTTTCAATTTCTTCAGGCTCTATATGAAGTTTCACCTCAGTATTTCATTTTCCTAATCTCAGGCATAAATGTTGCATACAACTTCTCAAATAAAGGCCTTAGCCAAGGGCATATTTATAATTCAACCATTAAGGGAAGGGTTGGTACCTACAGTTTTTTAAGTGTTGATCTAGAGGGCTGTAGTTTAGGTTTCAAGTTATGAGTTCAGCTTAGGTGGTCTCGGGTGTCAGTGGGGCCGTGGGCTGAGCAGGCAGCTAGGGGAGCTTAGCTGGGAGGGAGCTGCTATCCTGCTGCCTCACCGAACAGCAAATCAAACCAGATGGGCTCATTTATGGCCAATTAGCAGTGTGCTGTGAATGGAGCGCCACGGACTCACCTAGCGTTGTTATTATTACAGCTTTTATCTGAGCTCAAGAAAAACCTGGCGGCTACTAAGTTGGGGTTTTGATGCATGTTTGACCCCAGATGCGTGAAGAAATTGGAGACCTGGTCCCGAGAAGTGGAAGAGAGGCAGATTGCGATGAATAGCTCTGGGAATGTTGACGTTATCTGTGCTGTGCTGTGCTGTATGACTGAATCTTTTAAAAAACTACACACAATTGTAGCGAATGTGTAAACTCAGCACTTCCATCTTTACCACTCAACTAGGAAAACACAAAAGAAAAGGTAGCTGGGCTGCTTCTTACTTGCTCTGGGCTTTTTCTAATGTGACACCCCCACTGCAGAGACAAGAGTGTCCTGTTACTGAAAGGGGGGATCGAGTCCTATGCAGGAATGTTGCCTTCCTCCCCCTGCTTTCACCCCCCTCTCACTCTCCTCTAATCGTTCCCTCCATCACTTATTTGGCCTTTGCTTGACTCCCTCTGTGATGGTCCACTTCACTTAGCTCATAAACAATGCCCCCAGCCCCTTCCACACCTTCATATTTCTGCCTGCCTACAAGCTCCAGCCTCTCACTGCCTGCCCACCTCCGAGTCATATCAGACCTTTTAGCAGTAATTAGTTGAGGGACTGCAGCACAGCGAGATATTTCCCTAATTCTTCGCCATCTCTGGAAGAAAGAGAAAGGTAAGGTAGAGCTGTGTTGGTAGGAACCTGCTGAGATAATGACAGGCTCATCATACACATCCAAACAAAGCAAAGACATGGTTGGGGGAAAACAAAGCTTTTTGTTGTCTTTATTGTGTGCAACCAGCATCACAAGAGAACTACATGAAAAGGAACAAAGCGAGCTGCTGCACACATCTATACGTCTCAGTATATACAAAAGGGCTGAACGCTGTTTAGTTGAATGCAATTACAAGAAAAGACGGTGGTTCTTTGAGAAGGTTGTTGCTGCTCCCAAACACTGGACTTTACCTCTAAGCAGGGGTGTTCTCTCACTGAGGAGGGAGTCATGTTCAGCGCAATGGTAGGTCCTGAGGGGCACAGCCACCAATGACAGCTCAGCGTCATTTGAAAGCCTCTCAATGAAAACTACCTCTAATTGTCTCTGCAATGCTTATCAACACTGCCGATCCCAACTAGAGCGGAAAGACAGAGCAATTTTCCCATTACACTGGGAGCAGAAAATGGAGGAGAGATGAGGGACCTGGGTGTCTCCGGAGAGCAGTGCAGATGGCTTCATCTCCAAGTTCAAAAACACAGACAGGAGGGATGGGGGCGTGGGACGCGGCGCATGCACTCTCACAGGCACTTGTAATGTCCCTGTGCACATATACGTCTGACGTTCATGAGCACATGCAGAGACACGATTCATGCACTCTGACAACATGCAATCAATTAGCTTTTAATCTATTTTCTGCAGCCAGTTTCTTTCCAGGCTACAGTTGCACACTGCGGCCGTGATGGATTCATTTCAATGGGCACCGCGATCATAGCAGTTTTATGCTTGTTGACCCCCTGCCACAGTGGTTAGATAAGCCTACTTCAACATTGCCTGTCCCGCGCTTTGATCTTCCACAACCAGAGCAGAGGCTCTGCAGACATTCACGTTTAGATTTCCTCTCCCAATATGGAGCTAAATTTCCTCTTCAGTAAAGGATGCAGCGCCACTGCGCCACTGTGCTCAGATGGTTTATGACAACAAATGGCATCCTGATAACATCACCAGGATTCAACCAGAGCTCTACCCTCGATCCCAACAGTGATGAGATCAACCTGTTTACCTGCTTTCTTGAAGGAATGTTTATTCAGACGCGTGCAATTGTGTATACAGTTCACTGTGGCACAGCCACACAGTTAAAAATGATAGAGTGAGTGTTTCGTGTGTGTGTGTGTGTGTGTGTGTGTGTGTGTGTGTGTGTGTGTGTGTTTTGAGGAGAGTTTGACTATACTAAACTCTCCGTTTATTATCAATGCAGACATCTCTAAGTGTCTGCCGTCTGGCTCCACTAGGCTTATCAGTTCTTCATTGGCTTACGCAATTATAAGAAACACACACAAAAGTGTGTAGCCAGGCATACACTCAAAGCCATGCTTGTGTACGCACGTACACACATATGCAAAGAGGCATTTAGCAGCCCACCTAAATCCAAAATAGATCAACTTAACCTCCTCGAGGCAGCAGAGTGGTTGCACAGACCATTACAGCCTAAGTCTTACAGGCCTAACAGACAACATACTATATGCTTGTTTTATTAAAAAGATCCATCATAGGGTTCACCTACCAGCCCAGAAATAGTGCTCTGTTTCACTCCCTCCTTTTTCTGAGGTCACAACCAGCAGAATAAGCAAACAGAGCAAAAGATGGGGCCAGAGATTGGGGAGGGCTGTTGGCCTGATCTTTTTTCTAGCAGCACCTTTACTAACCTCCACTGTGAATAGAGTAGTTCAACAGCAGATACAGTGAGAGGCACACTAACTTGACAAACCTCAAACTGCCAGGCCAACAAACCAGTAAGAGGCCACCTGTCTACTAGGATTTCCTCTGTCCGTCCATCTGTTACTGCTACACACAGACACACATCCATGGCCTCCTATTGTAGTATCTGTGCAGGTGTGTGGGTGCTGATAAGAAGTATAAGTGTCCCATGGTTCATCAAGGTGAGGCAGCGTTTGGCGAACTCTGCCCTCGGCCCTGCACTGGCATTTCCAACGGGGAGGATCTACCAAGGGGGGCAGAAGCGATGCCGCTTATCAAGCTGGGGACTGAGGACCAGGCGCCCAGCAGAGCCACGGGGACTTGAACTCCTAGCCTGCACCCCAGCATCTCACCGTACGTTGTCTGGCAGCAGGACCATGCATGCGTAAGGGAGGAAAACCACAGTCCACCACTCTCATGGTGAGATTAAACAACCCCCTCCCTTTCTGAATAAGGATTGCACACCTCTCACCCTGTTCTGCAATGATATCTCTGTCTGAAATGCCAAACCTCACACACACACACACACACACACATGCGCACGCACACACACACACACACACACACACACACACACACACACACACACACACACTGACATTTCAGCTGCACCTCTGATCAACATACTCTCCTGCTTGCACTTGCCTCTTCAGAATTGTATAGATGGTTGAGTGGTTGTAGGTTGTAGGTGGAGTGTTAAGTTATCACTGCATCAAATGTGTAATCAAAGTAATGGGTTCGTACTTGTCAACAAAAGGACATTTTTAAGTTATATTTATTTCATAAAGGCAATCCAGCCTGTATCAGTGTTATAGGTTTCATCTCGTCCATTCTGTTGCTGGGATATGAGTGATGCTTTTGAAAGAAAAGTAACGTTAAGTAGCCTAAGTAATTTTATATATAATCATTACCGATGTACCCTAAGCCTAAATTAATATTACAGCTCTATAACAGTCTGACTAACGTTAATCCATAACAGAGATTAAAAACTAACAACCTTAAAGCAAACTAAACTGTGTTTTACACCATAATAAAACCAAAAATAAAATTACTTTTGGTATGTTTAATAGTAGAAAAGACCCTCCTCCAAATCGCGCTGGAGGAGAGTCTGGCTACTCCACATAGCATTCGGGGATGGGAGGAAAACATGCTCTGGTTTATTGATATTTCTTTGAACCAATTACAATCGTCTTGGGCAGTGCTAAGCACCAGAGAAAAGCCGCAATGCCGCTGCAAAATAGGCTCGGAAGGAACTTGTCATTCAACAGAAAACTTAGATTGGACAGATAGTCTAGCTAGCTGTCTGGATTTACCTTTCAGAGATCTGAGAAAAGGTTAAACATAGTCCTCATAAATGTACCGGAGTTTAAAATGCCAACACAAAGGAAGCCTATCCAGCCTAAATCTGTGAAATCTGGCGCATTTTCTGGCGGCAACGGAGCAATCCCAGAAGTGGAATGACAAGGATATAGACTACTTTCCTCCTGAACAGGTAAGCATTAGCTTCAGGCTAATTTATCACGGCTACTAGGGACAGGCATTTTCAGTCATTTCAACATTTGTGTACTCACATTGAATTGTATAGAGTACTCAAGTTAGTTACTCACAAAAACAAATGAGATACAGCCAGTGAGGAGATCCCGACTGGTCACACCTTAGCTAACTGCTAACATTACCGGAGGACCAGGCAAGCGGACCACGGCTGATGACAACGTGTAACGTTAGCCTGTTAAGCGGCCGTAGCCGACAAACAGTGAGTAATTTTAAGCCAAGAAAGGGTGGCTGTAAATCGGTAGAGAGGACTGTAAGTTTGCACTGTTTTTAGCGGTTGTTTCCGTAATTTTAAGCCGAGGAAGTGTGTCTGTCAGACGGGGAGGGAGGACGGCGAGGTAGTGGTGTTATTAGTGGCTGTTGCCATAATTTTAAGCCGAGATATGGGGGTTGTCAGTCAGGTACAGAGCTTCGTGTGAGCACAGGCTTTTAAGACATCAGCATCTAATGTTAGCTACTCCGCTGTGCTGTAGAGTAATGTCTGGCTATGTTAGACTAGCGTCTAGCAACGTTGATGCTATGTTCTCAACCTGGCAACCTCCGTAAACTTCGAGTCTTGGGAGGAGGGGGCGGGGGAGACCACTCTGTCCAGTATTTTGAATTTGGACTGCAGTAACAATTTTAAACACTAGCTGTCAGTATTACATATTGAACCTTTAATTCAGTATGGTTTGACAAATATTTTGCCTTTAACAAATATTGCCACCAAAACAAATCATGAATTTAGTGCTGGTGCAACTGAGGCAAACAGAAAGATCCCATTGCATGAGTGCTCATAAGGTATATCTTTTCAGTTTACCTTAAGCAACCAAACTGGCAGTTAAGGAAAGATGTGCTGACTTACACTTGACTACCAACATTTTAATGTAAACTGTCTGTAACTGTAAGCATCCGAAGTAGCAAATGCAGTCAAAAGCCCACTACCAGTATGTTGGCATTAGACTATCACTGCTGCTCAACACTGTCCGCTGATCAGACTTCGCTTATCAGCCTATACACACTATCACACTGATTTCTTATATAATGAAGCATATTTCTAAATATCATTTCCTGCTTGCCAATCATAAAACACCAGTGAGTGTCAGCTTACTAACTCCCCGGCTGATGAAATGGTATTAAGTTATGAAATTCAATGTGATTTTTGAAGCTGCTAGGCTTACTGTTATGGTTTGGACATTTCTGTTGCCTGGTTTTGTATATTTCGGTTTCCTGTATTATTATTTCTGTATGTTTTCCTGTTTGTATATTTATTCTGTATACTTCTGTTTAGTCATCCCCTTGTTTATGGTGTTTATCCTGTCTTGACTGTGTTCTGTGTATTGTGTGTTTTTTGGTTAATTCCTGTGTTCTCTGTTCTCTGTTGTGTTGTGTCAAGTTTCTGTGTTTAGTTGATTTCATGTTTTCTGTCGGTTGTTCCTGTTTCCTGTTTTATTTTGATAGTCTGTTTTCTGTCTTGTCATGTCCAACTTTACTTTGTGTTTTCCCGCCTTGGTTGATTGTCCTGCCCCGCCATGATGTGTTTCACCTGTTGTCTCACCTGTTCCTGGTTTGCTCGTCTCCTAGTTTATTTAGCCTCTGTGTTTCCCTTTGTGTCTTGTCAGATTGTTTTGTGTCCTCGTGCCGTCAGGTTGTGTTTTCACCATGTCTATTTTGTGCCCTTGTGTTTGGATTCTTCCCCTGCGTTGTTTTGTAAGTTTTTCCTTATCAGTTTTTTCCTGTGGTTTTTCTATCCTCCGTGCTGCTGTTTTTTGTTCAATCAATAAATCCTCGAGCTCAACCCTTTCTCCTGTCTGCCTGCCTCTCACTCTGCGTTTGGGTCCTATTATTCCCTGCTTCCTGTAACACTTACACCTTCATTCACATGCTCATTGTCTGAGAATTCATGGCCAGATATAAAAAAAGAAGTCATTTTCAGCAGAAAGCAGACTCTAAAACTTGCTATAATGCTATAATAATTTCAGGTTGACAGGGATGTCCGGGAATATGTAAGCAAGGACCATTATTTGTGCAGAACAAGGTAATTTTATTTAAAATGACTGATCTCTGAACATATTTGCTTCAACAATGATATTGACTGCTCCTGCTTCCTATTACATTTTGCTGATGCTAGCTTAGCTCAGGGGGTGCTGCTGAGTCTAAATCCAGCGTGGCAGTCCGAACCCCACCTGCTCCCCCAGTTCAGAGGCCTCAATTAGGGAACAAGGCTGGGATGTTGTGAGTTAACTTTAATGGGCAATAAGGGGATTGTATCTTTAAAGCCTGGCCCTCTGGTAGAAAGCAGTCAGGGTTGAAACACTCATGTGGCGAGGCTTTCTAGACAAAACAACCGAGTAGTTTAGAAAACAGATGTGTTTAGAGAAGGTTCCTGTCCATACCAGTTTGACTACCGCATTTGCCATATATAATTGATTACCATGTTCCAGATGCCTATACTGGTCTATAGATTGGGATAACAGTCTGCCGTGAAACTCTTTCAAATGTTGGGCTGTTGGATAACTGAAATGCATATGATTATTTTTAGCCTCTGAAAAGTTAGCATTTGGATATTGGAGGTTTTCAAAGACAATAGCTAAATAAAACTGATGGGATTTTATCACTGTAGTAGTCATATTATCTTTACTGTTACTATAATTGCCACTGTTCATCATGTAATTTCATCATACCCACTGTTGTAATTATTATGAGTCATAACACACACACACACACACAACCACTCGAGGCAGATGGCCGCCAACCAAGAGTCAGGGTCTGCCTGAGGTTTCTGCCCATTTAAAGGAAGTTTTTCTTTGCCAAATGCTTGCTCTTCGGGGGAATGGTTGTGTCTTTGTAAATTATAGAATGTGGTCTAGACTTGCTCTATCTGTGAAGTGTCCTGAGATAACTTCTGTTATGATTTGACACTATAAATAAAATTGAATTGAAAGATTTTGCCATTGAAAGTAAGAAAAACAAAACAATTAAGGATCAGTGTAGTCTTGCATTGCCAGACCTATCTTCATATCACTGTGTCAGCGCTGAAGTATGTTGTGTGTGGCTACACCGCATATCTATTCTGGGATAGAGGAAAAAACGCTATGGATTGTTCGTATTTCTTTAAACCAATCACAACTGTCCTGGACAGCGCTCAGCCCAAGATGCAGCGATGGTCCCCTTGCAAAATAGATAGCGGAAGGGGAGGGATTAAAGCCTGATTTATGGTTCTGCGTTGGATCTACCCCATAGGTCCGTAAGTATGTAAGTACGTACCTAGGTTTGTGTAGATATGGATCCTACGCCGTAGCCTGACATGCACCTCCCCAGAAATGTAACTTTTAAGTTGCAGCGACGCAGGCCGACAAAAGCATTTCCTCCTACTCATTTCCGGCTGCTTCTTCTCCGTGAAAAACATGAAATCGGGGAGAGGGCTAACTTTTCCTGATACAGGTTTACGACTGTGATCAGAAAGCACAGGGGGAGACACTTTTTTTCTCCATCTCCACTGCAGGAGTCTGTACCCGGAGCTAATCCCCGTCACTCTTTCACTCGCTTTCCCACACTCTACCCGCGCACACACACATACACACACACATACACACACACATTGAGTACCTGTTACTCTCTTCAAGAGATATGCTAGTATGACACAGACACACCAGCAAACAAGTATAAATCCTCACAACACTATGGCGTAGGCGATGCATAGAGCCTACATACTATAAATCAGCCTTAAGGCTTTATCCCAGCAGTGTACATCCATTGCACCAGACTAGCATCAGTGTTACCTTAAAGGAGAATTCCGGCAAATTTTTATGTTAATCTTGCTCGCTATAAATATGCATGTACTTTCGATTGAACAAAAACCCGACCCGAATCGGTGCAGGCAACACGGAGTAGCTGCAGCTACATGTACGAGTTTCCACTGAGCTAAAACGGTAGTTGTCGGGGCAAGTTTTAGAGTGCCTTTGTGCCTCTTAACAGACACAAAATACAATTAAAATGTCTGTGCGCAACATGAATATGGCCCTTACGTGACAACACGATGCGTTTTCAACTCAGACATTGTTTAAAGGAACACGCCGACTTATTGGGACTTTAGCTTATTCACCGTATCCCCCAGAGTTAGTCCATACATACCCTTCTCATCTCCGTGCAGGCTGTAACACTGTCTGACAGCTCCACCGGTAGCTTAGCCTAGCACAAAACATGCAGGCGAATGATTCCACTAATCCTACTGCTCCGAATTGTGTCAAAAGTGACAAAATAACGCCAACATGTTCCTATTTACATGTTGTGATTTGTAGAGTCACAGCGTGTACAAAAAACAACGTAACATGAGACAAAGCCATATTCTAACCGTAAACAAACCGGGAACTATATTCTCAGACAGGCTTGCTGCAAAGCAAATCATTCCGCCCAAGTTCTATATTCTTCCGCCTGAGAATATAGTTGCTATAGTATGTATCAACTTATCTAACTCTGGGGGTTACGGTGAATAAGCTAAATTCCCAATAAGTCGGCGTGTTCCTTTAAATTCACCTACCCTGTCCCGATCCTGCCGGTAGGTAGCTCGCCCTATTAGCTGCTAGCTGTTAGCTGCTAGCTGCCGTCTGTGATAATTATCACGCGGCAGTTCCGTGTGTATTTGTAGCTCATCCATTTTGTGTGTGATTGATCTGGTGTTGGTGAGTAGGAGGCTTGGCAGTGTCAATTTGTGTGGTGGTTCCCTTAGCCGTGCTAGCAGGCCCGACCGGGCATCCTTGCTGGTTTTGGTCTCTGTGTAGAAAAGAATATATATATATATATTTCTCTTAGTGAACAGATTAAACAAACCAGAAACAACATTAGTTTGCTTTATTTATCTAAAATATATGAGCTTTGCCTACATTAACATAAATCGACTTTGGTAAAAGAATATACTTTTCTAGAATTTAAGCATTTACTCAAGCTGCTCTAACTGGTAACAACAACAGCCACTACAGTATGTTCATCAGCAGTTTTTGTGTGTGTGTGTGTGTGTGTGTGTGTGTGTGTGTGTGTGTGTGTGTGTGTGTGTGTGTGTGTGTGTGTGTCTTTCCCTCCCCCCTCCCCCCATCTGCTTCTGTTGTGAATGATGAGAAGTTCAACCTCTCACACTAGTAAAAGCTCAACCCAGATCCACCGACGGGGCATTTTTCTGGCTCCTGCAGCTCGCTAACATTGACTTCCTTCGAGATAAAAATAGTCTGACATAAGGGGAATGATATATGATCTCAGTCATTCATCTAAATTGGACAAATGAGGCCCACACGTCTGAGCTGTGAAAGACCCCCCCAATAGGGCTGAATGAATGGGCCAATGTATGGGAGGTGGTGTGTGTGTTGAGTACATGCACACACACATTTAGTGTGGATTTTCATGTGAGAATCTATTTATTTTAATGTGAGAAAGTCTGCGCCTGCGAGTGTGCGTGCGTGCATGCGTGTGTGTGCATGAATATAAATACACATTATCATTGCTTCCATGACCTTCCATAGCATTAACAAGAGTATCTATATTATGTGTGTGTGTGTGTGTGTGTGTGTGTGTGTGTGTGTGTGTGTGTGCGCGTGCGTGTGTGTGTGTGTGTCTTTATGCACGGCTCTTCGTATTTGTGTGAGAGAGTGAGAGGCGGCATTGTTGCATCTGCTCCTCATTAAAAGGCGCTAATGAACGCATGTGTGTTCCACCTGGTTCGGTGGAGTGGGGGGTTGATGAGGGCCTGGCCTTTCCCAGCTCTCCTATCGTAAAAACTGTCTCAAGACAAACAGGCGAGCTTGATCCCCAGACGCTCATCTGACAACAGTTTGGCAGTTTCTCCTCTAATGATGAAGGTGATGCTCGGCGGCGGCCCTGCTAGGCAGGATTGTGACTACCTGGAAAAGATTTGCATTACAGAGGAGGACTTGAGAAGAGCCAGGGCAATGTGTATGGGAATTACACTTACTGTTTCTATAAGGCTTTTACTGGCATATGAGCTTTTGAACACTTTTGACAGACTTTGCCAGTATACAATGTGTTAGAATAAGTTCAGGATATGAACCCTTGCCTTATTGGATGAACAAGCTTCCAATTTTAAAGAGTAATTTCACCCACATTACAAACAGAAATGGTATTGTCTCACTTAACTTTCGTGGAATCTAGACATGTAGATAGTTTTGCTTTTATTTGTCCAGGTTTTGACATACCTTTCCTCAAGATATCTGCCTGATCTGCCTTTTGTCAAAACAATGGAGGTAAATGGAATGGAGGTAAATGGAATTGGTTTGAGTTAGGGAACAATCATGGTCATGGTTAAAATGTTGACTGTGGATGGCAAATGGGAAACAAACAGCAGTCTCATGTGTCAAAGTCAGACTTTTTGTCAACCCATCTACCCACCCTTATAACCTTCCCTATGAAGGTTTGACTCTACCTCCACCTTTGCTCCTGACAGACAAAGAGACATAATTTACCAGCTGCTAGAAGTCATTTTAGGGAAATATAGATAGACCGGCCGGTGACCGGAATTGGCCGGTTTTCACGTGCTCGGCCATGACGGCGACCAGCAGGTCAGTCTGACATATGCCGATTTCATGCCAATCAATGCTACAATTAACTGACAACATAAGTTATATGAGTTACAGTTCTCAAGGACGCACGCACACACACAGACGCGACAGCACAGTCTCTTTTTCCTTTCTCTCAACTTTTCCGCCGTGTGTCACGCATACCCGCTCACGGTGTGAAGCACGTGTCCGAGCTATTCTTGAACATGTAGGGAACCTCGTGAATTAACCTGCAACATGTCAGCTGTTTGGAAATTCTTCAGCGTGTGTGCAGAAGATAACAAGTTTGCAATATGCAACACCTGCAAGGAAAAAGTAGGGCGTGGAGGGATGACACCAAAAACCAAAATCACATTTTTTTAAGTTGGATATTGGATGTGAAAAGAAGGAAATGGTTCTAACATTGCACTTTAGATGTGTGTGAATTTCCCATACCAGGAGTAATTTATATAGTTCTATTTTATAGTGATCCATTATCTGTTCAAAAAATGTTCTATGTTCTGTGCAAAATGTTCTATTAAAGAAAAGATAGAAAATAAATATTTGTGTGTGCTGTAAAGTGGTTAGAAAAAATTAAATCGGAATCGGCTAAAATCGGTATCGGCTGGCCTAACTCAATGAAAATCGGAAATCGGAATCGGCCTAGAAAGTTGTAATCGGTGCATCGCTACTAAACAGATTTCTGGTGAGAGGTGGTGACCCAAAATGTTACCAAGTTCGGTTACACTTTACTTGAAGGTATCTACATGAACGTGTCATAAACATTATAAACAAGTCATAAACGTTTATGACATAGCACTTCTTTTAGTAAGTGTCATTCGGTTTTTGTCATGACAAGTTATGGTTAGAGTTAGGGTTAGAGTTCATGTGTCATGACTGTGTCATGACAGTGTCATGTGTTCATGACAGTGTCATGTCACTCTTATGCAGATACCTTCAAGTGTTACCCCAAGTTCTATAATAGGTCCGACATCTGTCCTCCAATCTATTCAACCACATAGGTTGTTTGTTCCAACCCTATAATACGACCCAAAAGAGCGTTTTATAAATTAGCACCCCTACCGCTGGCAGGAGATCAACACATCCTTAGTATCACATTGCCAGACCTTCCTCCACAGCGCTGCGGAGGAGGGTCTGGCTAGTAGGGTGTTCCATTTACCTCGAAACTCGGAAGCCGAAGCTGGGAATTTTTTCACACCCGAGTTGAATGCGTTCCATTTACAAGTCCAATTTTCATGGTTTCATTAGTTCTAGCCAGGTTAGCCATTGTTAGCAATGCCAGTTTATAACAACGCATCACGCAGTTTTTTGTGCATACAAACAGCGTAAAAAAAAGATAGAAGTTGGACAGGACTGTGTGTATGACTGATTTAGTGAGATACAAATAAGACAGAAGTGCTAATGACTGTATGTTACTACAGCTTTCACAACCGTTGATACACGGGGAAGCCATGTTGGATTTTGAGCTTGGGTTACTCGGTGGTTGTCTGAGTTCTGAGCTCGGAAATCCGAGGTCAGGGGGCGTGTTTCTGACTTTGACCTCGGAAAATCCGACTTCTGAGTACAAATGGAACGCACTATAGTCCACACAGCATTCCGGGATGGGAGAAAAACATGCTCTGGTTTGTTTTCATTCCTTTAAACCAATCACAATCTGAACCAGACTAGGGCCACGGTGCCGCTGCAAAAAGCCTCGGTAAGGAACTTGTTTTTGGTGGAACATGTCCATCCACCAGAGTTTATCAAAGAACACAAAAAAAGGGGAAGGTAACGGACATCCAGCCAAAAAGGACATCCGGCGGAATTTTCAGTGGCACCGGAGCAATCCCTGAAGTGGAACGTCGTGGATGTAGACTAACACGGTCACAGTTTTAAATCATAATAATAATCATAATTATTATATATTATATTATTTTATAAGGGGGCTTTCACTGAGGGGGGAGACTGAGGTTTGTGTGCCTTTTGGAAATAAAAGTAAACAGTGAGGTTTTTTTTACTTTACAGAACAAACGTGCGTAACCGGAAGTGAAGTATCGTAACAGATGTACTGATTTTAACCCAAACCAAGATCCTATATTAAACTTAACTAAGTAGTTTTTGTGCCAGAAGAATGTAAACTGCTACTGTTTCACAATGTTTAAAACAGCGACATTCTCTATTTTAGATAAGAGGACGGAAAACACTCCTGGGTCGTATTTCCTGCCACCGCTAGGGGCGCTAATTCATGAAATGCTACTATGGGTTGTATTAGAGTGAAGGAATAAACAACCTGGATCATCCTATGGTTTGGAGGACTTGTTGCTTTTTCTTCCTGAAGAATAATGGGTGAATGAGATTGTTAAAGACATCCTGCATTTAATTTCTTCTCTTTTCCTTGATTGTTTTCCAACTCTCAATAAAGGTTAGGTTTCTCTACTGGCTCATTGAGATGGACGTGTGTTTTCTTTAAGAGAGATACTGCATATGAGAAATAACGTTCATTACAGCCACAAATACAATTCAAACCATCACTCTGCAGTGAAATACAATACATTTCAGTTGAAATAGGTTCTGTAGGCTCAGATAATTTCAGTTGTTTTCCATGGCATCAGACTGAAAAAATAAGCTTATTTATAAATCACTTCTGAGACAAAGTTACAAAGTGCAATACGAGTAAAAGCAAACTGAAAAAGTGATACAACTGCAACGATAAAATGAACAGATTATAAATCACAGAGGACAGTAACAAAATGAACACATAATAGAGTGACAATCAGAAAGAGTATAGTAATCAATCAAACACAAAAACAAAGTAGAGGCAAGTTTGTAAAGGTTTTGAAGGAGTGATTTGCAGAAAGTGACTGAAGAAGTTTGGCAGCTTCTTGCACAGAACTGGTGCCCAGCTGAGGAGGCCCGCTCTACTAAGCACTTGTTTCCATCGTAAACCAAGTTGTTACGAGATTTCTCTTCTAATTAAATGATGACGGTCTGCTCAATTTCAATATTCATTTGCTTCTTTTTGAGAAAGAAGATGACATTTAAATGAAAATCATAACCATTGTTCACAAGATAACTCAGCTCCTGTTACTGTTATCATTGGCGTACAATTACACAGGAGGAAAAAAAGCAAATCTACCATTAGCATGCCTTGCATTCTGGATACTAAGCTGACGGTGTCAGCGGAGCACTTCAGGGACAAGGGGTGTAAACTGGTTCTTCAATCACTTTGCAAACAACCTTCTGCTGTCTGTGAGTCTCTGCGGTGAGATCAGGTTTCTCCCAAAGCTAAGGTTGGTATTGATACAACACCCCTGTGTGCTCACCTAACACACGGCACTGATGGGAACATCATTATCACAATCACACAGAGTGGAGGTGTAACATTTTAAAAGTTTTAAATGTGAAATTGATAGATATGGTTTTGCGAAGACAGATACAAATAAAGATGTATATTTTGATGCCATTAATGGCTAAAGTAGAGCCAATAATCTTGAGATTGCTGCTAAGTGGTCAATACAGTCATATTGTAGTAAAATGTACAAATGTATATGCGTAATATACAGATATTTAAATAGCTAGTAAAACATTCAGTAAAAGTAAAGTAAGTAAAGTGACAATATAATGCTAAAGAGAGAGTGGATCCGAAACCCTGGGTGGAAACACAAATATTTTTTATTTATTTTTCAGGTGCATTAGTAACCAGTGGCATGGTGTGGCCATTCTGCTAGGTGGGGCTCTGGCTTATAGGTCGCTCTGTATATTTTGGCCATCTCCTTTATGTTTGCAGCTGTGAACCAGGAAGCCACAGATACTCAGCGACAACGTTTAGATGGTGAGTTTCAGTTTATGTGATTGATTATCGTGTTATTTATATAGTATAAGCAGTGAAACATGAAACATGTTAAATAGTGGTAACAACATACATTTAATAGTGTTCCTGACTGCTGGTTCTTCTGGTAAATAGATAGCAAATAAATCATATCATGCTAGCTTGTCAGAAAGGGGGCTAAATAAATAGGCAAGGGGAAAAACTGGTTCTAATGGTTTTGGAAACATATCCAGACAGATTTGCATATCATAGAAGACTGGACTATTGGCCTTGGCAGAGGTCTGCGCTCTCTGATCGACCCTATAGTTAGTATTGCATTATGTACACTGGTGTAGTGTTTTGAAAGAGGACCCCCTATTAATTGTTATACCGCCAAACGGCATGCTGGGTACAACTTGCTCTCCGTCGCTCGCTATAGTACATTCAAGAACAGATGAAGAAAGAGAGACTGGAGATGTTACACTATAGCAAACTCAAACATTTCAAGCACCAGTGATCTAACTTTCGGAATGAACGCTTTTGTTCCCAGAAATAGCCTGGTCCCAAACAGCTAGCTGTAAGCAAATTACGTGTAAATAGCATGGCTAGGGAGACGCAACTATAAAGTATGTCACGGAAGGTGTATTGCTCAGGACCCAAGAAAGCGCATTGTCGAGTGTGAAGTTGTTTGGATGAGCAGTTCTGGAGAAAGCTGCAAGCAGCAGTACTGGAGGCCAAGCGATCGGCCCATTCCAAAAAGACGCGTTTTGAACAGGAAGTGCACTAGTAGACACTATCATAGAGAGGATTGTTTATTCACTTTAAGATACTACTAGTACCTCCAAGACTCCCTGCTACTAATAGAACATACTCATCCATAAATGTGTGGAGTTTGATCTAAATGGCTCCTTATCGTCAGGTTATGGTCTTTCCAAAGACCAACAGTTTAGCACTGATCAATTCTATAATAATTCAATCATATGGCGACACTGACTGATTGTAATGAAAAACCAGTATCAGCCTTATTATCATCAAACCGATGCATCATTCTAACCATAGTTGGGACATGGGAGTTGGAAGAAGAGATACATTTGTTGACTCTGTCACATTTATCTGTCTCTGTGTGTCTCTCTATCTCTGCATACACCATTCCTCAACCGTGTCCAACGGTGACAGCCGTGGGTAATGACAGTCGAACGCTCGCTCGCTCCTCATTTACTCGGAGCTGGCAGTGTAACAGTTCGCTCAGAACTCTTAAGTGCTTGTTAATTTAATATGCAAATAAGTCTCTTGTCAATCTGAATGTATTTTAATGAAAAAGCTGCTGCTTCCACGGGGCTGGGGCTCCTGCAGGTTTGACTGTGGCTCTGTGTGCAGGGGAGAAAGAAAAAAGGCCAGGGGCAGGTTGAACAGAGAGCACAGGAGAGGTGTGGCTGAAGGATAGCAGTAAGACACTGAGGTACAATGTTTTAGGGACAGAGAATGGAAGCCCAGATGGCACATTATTGAACATGCATGGCGGCTGGTTGCAGCCCGAGCAAGTGGAACACAAGGAGGTGATGCCGCTGTCACCTCCGCTTTGGCCTCCTCTGATCTGTGTCAGCCAGTGTTCCCAGCAGATAGAGCTTCAAAACAGAATCCGGGGTTATGAAAGGGAGCAAACACAAGCATCGGCCTGCACAAACATGATAGAATGAAACACACACACACACACACACACACACTCAATCCTCTACCCACATCCCTCTGTTAATGACAGACCTTAGCTCAACCTTTGCCTACATATGGGTGGCGCAGTGTACTGAAAGTAAGGTGAGCGTGTTATTGGGAGGGTGGGGGGTGGATTGCAGGCGGTGTTAAGTCAAGCAGGAACCCTCAATGTTGCTAATTTATTTACAGATTTAATTAGATGGATAGAGCCCTCACAGATATAAGAAAGAGAGGAGAGATGTTGCCAGCGTTACAGCACTTTAATTATGGTAGCAGGCTCCTGATCCCTGCGCTCCGCTGTCTGGGGAGCCAGTTAATTAAAATCCTCATTATTTTACTTTTAATTAGTTCCCCCCTCTTTTGTTTCCTTTCACCATATGGCCATGTTCCGTGGTCAAATTAACGTAATTGAGCTAATTAAGCCGATCACTTTAATTATTCAAAGCGTTCCGATTGGCCAGGAGAACTTTTCTCCCTCTCCCCTCCCTGACATTCCTCTATGAGGTTCAGAGTTGTAAAGTCGCTCTCTTTGTCATTATGCTTCTCTACTCCCATGCTGAAGGCTGTGAGTTATGGCTGCAACATGCTTCACTTCCTACATGTTCCAGCAGTGTCTCATGTTTCACTCCTGTACAATGCGGGGTATGCAGTGCAGCACTGGAGACCTCAGCGAATTCAAAGAGGATCTAGAAATCGTCATAACATTTAACACACTATGGTTATGACAAATTAGGTGTGTGTTGGTAGTTGTTGGTAGCTATTTCTCAACAGTCATCCGGTGCTCAGGGATTGGAGTTCCCAGAAATAGCTTTGGCAGCCCAAGCAGCTTTCAGAAGGATTGTCAGCACAGCTAAATGCCATAAGTATCCTTTAAAGCACTATCATTGCATTTAAATGCTTGAATTTTGAAAATGGTGACAACCAGATGGCAGTTTTACAGCAAACATACTTACATGGAGCCCAATGCCTAAGGGTGTACAAGACCTGTCTATCAACATTCATCTATAGCGCAAACTCCACACCCACACTACCTTTTCATTGTCAGCTCATCTGTCTATTTTTTCAGTCATGTGGAATCGTTTATATCCATAATCTATTCAAACAATAGGAAGCTCAACTGTTGGCTAGAAGTTAAATACAAAGTCTTGGCTCAAAGTAATGATATGTTTTTAACAATGTAACAATGTATGTACATTACACTACTACACTACTTTTACATTGCTGTTCTAGCCACCCAGTGTGAGCCTTTTCTGGGAAAAATCCTCAGACAGGAAGCAATGTACTTTACATTTCTAGTTTGTTTGGAATATTCAGAGCATGAGTAATGATAGGCATCATAGCTTAACAGACAGAAAGTCAAACTTCATCAACACCATACAGAACCAAGACAAATGTAGTCCATAAAGATGATGGTGCTGGCCACAAATCTCACAGAGCTCAATTGAACTGATAAGCCTTGCATATATTGCACTGTGATTAAAAGGGCAAAAGTCACTGAAAAGATCAGTTTACTCAAACATTTTTATTTACCAATGGCGATATGCAGATCTGTGTTATTTGTGTCTAGATTTATCCTCCACCCTAATACAGTCTGTGGAATTTTAATTGTGGTGCATTACATTTTTTTAAAAAAGTGTCCATGGTTACTTTAGTGTTGATTCACCAAACCATTTCTGGCTGAGATTTTCTTTTTGTCTCTCTCCTAACTCTGTCAACTCCAAATTGTACACTGCCACCAAATCTGGCACAATCTATACCGTTTGCCACATGCCCTCATCAAAGTCATTTCTGTGAGAAATGTCACCGCTTCAAAATACTTATGTGCAGCGATGTGCACTAATTTATTCATCACGAACCACCAAAACATAATGAAAAAATGCAACAAAGAACCTAGAAACAGTGACATTTCCCTTGACTGTGACAAGGCCAATGCTTTTCTGATTCTGTGGTTGTTTGGGTGGCAGTGAACAGTTCAGAGAGTTCACAGATTCAAAATGTGAGCTATGAATGGTTTAGTGAATCCCACATTATATAGAAAAGAAGAATAACCACCCTAATACAGTTTAATATTACTATTGATGCCCCATTAGCATAGCGTCTGTACAAGCTAAGATGTAGTATCACTAACAGCAGTTGACATGTAATTTCATGGACATGCAGTTCAAAAACACCAAAGTAATAATGAGCATTCAGCATTTAAGATGGAGTCAATATGAAGTGAGAGTTCAATAACTCCATTTTGAAAACAGTTATTAACCAAGTGGGACCCGGGCACCTGTATTCTCCTGCTGTTCAGACTTTAGTTCACATCTGGCCACACAAAGCAGACTGGAGCGTCAGAGATGTGTAAGCTGACGCCAGCACATCGTCCGATTCCAAACACTCCATCTGGCGAGTCGTTCAAAAGAGCTTCTGGCTGACAGACCTGCAGATCAGCATCAGAAGGGAACTGGGCTAAAGGAGGGCAGCCATCTTGGATCTATATCATTGGAGTGTCTGGGCAAGAAGGAGGCTTCACGGCTCCTCTTCATCATGAGCATGTAAAAATATCCTGGCATCATCTTGTGTCTTCACACAGTGTGAGGTGGAGGAGCTCAGGCAATTACACTCATCTGCATGTGTTAATATGATTAATTAGCAGGAATAAACACTTTCCTATGACACAGGCTACATGGTGAGCCACACACCTGCAGAAGCTCTGATAAAAGACAACGCCTCATGGCAAAGAGCCTTTTCACGGGACCTGCTAATTGGCATCTGAAAACGTTCCGGCTAATTAGAAAAAAGGCAGATGAGGCTTGATTAGTTTGAATGCAAAGTGTAACTTGTGGTGCGGTGGGACTGGGGAATGTGCCGAGGTTTTATTTCTTCTCCATCACGATACAAAGATAATTGTAATTGTGATCATTTGCATACGTTAATGAATTTGTGTGACGCTTCTTGATCAGACGTGGAAGAAATAATTGATGCCGTATCAGCACCTACCATGACAAGTGGGACGTTTTGAAATAGCTAAGCGCATTAAGGTGTGAGTTTGATGGCTGCCACGCTCCCAGGCAAGGTGTGAAAGTAGAGCAGATCCTATCTTCTGCTTCCTACCGCAGCTATCACACTAAGATTAACTTCTAACCTCCAACGCTATGCTGAGACTATAAGTTTTTACATAGCATCAAAAAGGGACACAGAGTTAGAGCGAATTAGAAGCAGCTTAGGAAAATAATTTTCAGAAGCCATGCAGAGAGCAGCAGAGAACAAAGAGCTGCGATTGGAACAAACCAGTCTGTGTCGGAGCTTTAATTGGAACATGGTAAACAGTAAATACATCAGATTGTTTCAAATGCCCTGGATGTAGAGGGGGCCACTCCCCTTTAATTAGCCTGCTTTAAGATTAGGCTTTATTAGAGGCAGACAGCCACCGAGCCAGTCGGCCACGGGATATGCCCCAAGTTCAGCCTCCCAAGAGCTCCAGCAGCACAGATACAGGGCTCATGTTTAATTGCTTCTGTAAATGGTCAGAGCTCAAGCCCCCTAATTCCATTCCTCGGGGTAATCAGGCATGTTTTCACCATACAGGGCTAAAGAGAGTGAGAGAGAACAGTCACGTCCACCATGCTAGGTACCATGCAATACAATGCCACTTTTATGCCACTAAGGTGCTTCAAAATGACCTCAGCTCACTCCGTAACATGTTACAGAAAAATCATTTTAATAGGATTTTTGTTTTTAACTCCACAATTTCTTTTTCACACATTGAACCAGCATCTTATTTCAAATTAAACAAAACCTTCACTGGATCATTTCAGATCTTTGTGCTGGGTGTCTGAAAAAAAATAGTAATCATACAGTGACATTAGATTTGTGAGATTTCTGAGTGTTTAAAAAGTTTCTGGTGCGTTTTTTTTTTTTTAAACTAGTTTCAAGGTTTCCTATGACTGAACATTTTCAGATACTCAGATTTTTGCCTGACACCCATCAGTTTTGTATTGAATCCTCAGCGTGTACGAGCTCAGATTTACATATACAAGAGCGAGATCAAGAGTTCATTAAAAACACTGACGCTCAGGGGAAAATAATGCCACATGGCACATGCAAAGCTTTGACAGTCATTTTACAGCAGTCCATCAAGTGTTCATTCAAGCATCTTTTATTCCCTCTTCCAATCGGCGCAGGCTTTCATCCTCATTGTTTTCCTCCAGCTTTCTCTAAATCCCGAAGAAGCCTTTTGCTGCAGTCCACACATAATGTAAGTTTTTGATGATGCACAGACCACTCTAACATTGAACACAACATAAATGTGACTTTGTATGCGGTATATAGAGTCTCTGATATGGTGACAAACGGGGATCCTGGTGAGAAATTGCGTCCCGGGGAAAAGAGGCGGGGCAGTGACGAGAATCCACAACAATAACGACAGTAGCAGGAGGAGAATAGTGCACCGAAGAGAAGTGAAGCTCGGGTAGGAAGGCGAGGGCAACACACAGCACTTCTGCCACTCAGCATACCTGCAGACAAGACAAGAGAGAGGTAAAAGGGTCAGTGTCACCGCCACAACAGATACTTTAGCTTCATCTTTATGGCCTTCTGGTTGTGTGACTACAAAGCCCCACAGCAGTTTGTTTTGTTTTCATGTTTCTGTTAGCTTATAGACCACCCACATTAACACATACAATCACATCTATAATATAACACCTATTTCAGGCTTAATTAATCTTAAAACAAAATACAATATGACATATAATAAGCATTTGTTAGATTATAATTATGCAAAAGTTGTAAAGAGCATTGTAAAATCTGATTTCTTTCAGCCCAATCATATTTCATCAGATTTCATTTTTCAGTGGTGGAAGAAGTATTCCGATTTAAATGCAGCAATACCAAACTATATGAAAAAAGTGCCATTACAAGCTAAGTAAACAAGTATTTACAGCAAAATGTACTCAAAGTATCAAAAGTGAAAGTGCTCATTATGCAGCAGAATAGTGCCTATCACTGTTATGTTATGATATATTATAATATTAGACCATAAGTATTTATATAAGTAATATCTTAGTGGTGTAGCCGGTCATGATGGAGCTAGTTTTAAACTTTAAACATAAAGGGCATTGTTTCAGATTGTATTTTATAAGCTGGTGTGTGTAAAATATTAATTTGTAGGAATAGTATGAAGTATAAAGTAAGCATAACACCTTTGAGTACCTCAAAAATGCATTTACAGTACAGTAATGTACATTCCACCACTGCGAGTGTTTTTCAACTATTCTTTCTACTGTTATTTTTCAGACTCTTACAATAGTAATGCTTTTTTTTTATTCCTGCTCTGCACATTGTACAGTAGTGTAAACACTGTTGATTGCACTATGAAAATAGCACCTCTGATAAATTTTTTTTACCCACTTTGCTGCATCGTTTTCTTTATATTAACAACATGGTCAGCTGTGGCAGCCATTTTCCCATATGTTGATTCCATAGATATAGAACAATATTATTCTATATCTATGGTTGATTCCCTCTTAGGAATACATATTCTATTATTCACATTACTGCACAGTGATTTTTATGTAAGGAGAATGTATGCTCTGCGGTAAAAACAGATGGTTCTGTAAAGTCATATCAACAACCCCTTTATTCACCTTCTGGTCTGTCAGCACAGCGTTGCTCTGAAGTGGAGGCAGGTGGCTGTTGAGCAAGACAGCGCCGGGTCTGTCGTGCTCACAGAAGATTGTACCGTTGATGTAATGGAAGCGATCGCCAGGCATCAGTCTGTTTCTACAGGTGGCACAGCTGAAACACTACAGAGGAGCGGGAAAAATGGAAATAGATCAAGTTCAGGCCACTAAAGCGCATTAATATATAATGAGCATAATATCAAGAGTTGAAATAAAATTGTGTGAGAAACTGAAATATAAATATGAATTAAAATATGAAACATTGTAGTCTAATCACAACACAAAAAAACAGCTTTAAAGATCTTAAATTATGCATCAATCAAAGTTTTAAACTGAGTACATGGGGTAAAAAAAGATGGAGGACACAACTAATTTCTCTCCTAATACTGAGGGGACACATCTTCCCGTCTCACTGTCTCTCAGCACCAAATCCCAGATGTTTCTGTCAAACAAGCAGCGGGAGACAAAGCGCAGTGATGTGAGAGCTGGGGATTTACCTTGAGGTGGTAAACATTTCCCTGCGCCCTCATCACCATTTCGTTGGCTGGGATCGACTGGCCGCAGGCGCTACACGCCCCGCTGTGCCCGAACAGTCTGCAAACACAAAAATCACAGATTGCTCAGTCTGTACAGCCTCCAAAATCTAAAACCAGCAGCTTCCTCTCCTCCTCCTCCTCTGCCACCTCTTCCTTCCTCTCACCTGATGTAGTCGCTCCGACACAGAATCATGCCCCCTTTGCTGTAGCAGGTGGTGCCAATGTCCCCCAGCTGGGCTTGGCAGCAAGAGCACTTGAGGCAACGAGTGTGCCAGTAGCGCTCCATGGAGAAGAGCAGGAAGCGGTCGGCGATCTTCCCCCCACATCCTGCACACGACCTGGGGGCCGGCGGTACACCTGACGTTTGGCTGTTCACCATGCTGATGTGGGCCCTCAAAGGCTCCTAGACACACAGAATAGAGGTGTGAGAACTGAGACAGGTAGAACGCCTAGACCCAGCTAATGATCACCTTTTCACCATTTAAAGATGACATAAATACTCATATGCTGAATTCTTGTAAAATGTCTGAAATAATAATAGTATTGTGTGAACTGTATATATTTCTGTTTCCATTAGTTGATCATTTACTTTGCAATGATTACAAGCAGAAGCTTATTAAACCGTTTGCATTTACGACCACACACACGCATACACACACACACACGCACGCACGCACACGCACACACACGCACACACACACACACACACACACACACACACACACACACACACACACACACACACACACACACGACTTCAGCATGACTGCAACTGATTGTTAACATGGTCACTTTAAGAGCTGTAACAGGTTGACCTAGTCACTAACATACTGATCAACACAAGAAAGAATAACTGATCATTTCAAGGATACTTCTCTGCACACTGTAAGCAGCACATCAAATGTAAAATATATTTTTACATTTGCTCACTATAGCACTATAATGTCAATATATCACGAGTAATTATTACTTATTTTTAACTGTAGGCCGAGGGAACAGGATTTACAGGCATTAACGTTATGTAAACGGTGTATTTCGATGTGCAGGGGGAAAAAGGGAAAGTCACCTAATGGGACTTTTGGAAGAGTGCCATTAATGAGAATACATGTAACGTGAATAGCCTACTAGAAGCATTATAAGCGTGAGTATCTGCATTTAATAGTTCTACCTCTTAAAGGTACCATAATATATAATATCTAAATTGTTTTTTAGTTTTACGTGACATGCTGTTTACAACCACCTAGCTTAAAGGAAAGCTGTAAATGCGCGCGCAGAGAAAAGGAAAAGAGAAAAAACAAGAGACATGTTTACCTTGCCGAGCCAAAGGTTTCCCTCCTGCGTTGAAGTTTGAGAAGGTGGAAAAATATTCACAAGAACCTCGACACGCGTACAGTTGAAACACTTAGACTTGACATGTTCTGGTCTCCATAGCTTTCCAGAAAAAAGGCAAAGCAACACAACATTAAGCCCGGGACGGCAGGGTGACGGTAATAGTTGAGCAAACTCTCACCGACATCCAGCTCCGAAGATGAATAACTAACGTTGCATGTAACCGTGAGGAGGAGACATGACGCAGCTTCTCTTCCTGTCCTCTCTGTTACAGCTGTCCATCTATCAACATTCCTTCATCTGTTTCTAACGCTTTTGACAGCGACACTATTCATCAAATTGCGCAAGGGGCTATTTAAATTACCAGGAGGGGACGTAACCAGTCTATGGACGTAACCGACATGAAGGGCGCAGCAACCAATAGGAGTGCAGGGGGCGTGACCGCAGTCAAAATGATTTATGAGTTTATAGTGGCTTATTAATATGCACATTCACATCCCAGAGGATTTCTCTGTGTGTGTGTGTGTGTGTGTGTGTGTGTGTGTGTGTGTGTGTGTGTGTGTGTGTGTGTGTGTTTGTGTGTGTGTTTGTGTGCGCTATTGATAAGCTAAAAAAATACAGTGTGTATATATATATATATATATATATATATATATATATATATATATATATATATATATATATATTGATTTGAAGAGACACATTTCAGAAAGTGAAAACCTGAATTGACATGTTTCAGTAGCATAGAGTAAAAGGTTGTGGAATTTCCTCATTCACAGGTTCTGCTCATGTAAAGAAATTATTTGATAAGAAATGATACGCAGTAACAGCATAATTTCAGCAAAAAAATAAAATTGAGACTTTATGGTTATCAAACACATTCTTATAGGGCTCATGGAAATGGTGTGTGTGTGTGTGTGTGTGTGTGTGTGTCAATATCCTTCCATTCATCAATATTTTGATACTGTCATTAAAATCTTAGGTATAGCTAGTATTGCCAAATAAAGCAACAACCATACCTGCATACATTGATAAAAGTACAAAAGTATAATGTATGGAATATGAGGAGGGCACATCTGATCTCTTTTTTTCTGCTGATGTTGATAGGATAGGGATTCATTGTTGCTCAAGGGCACTACAGCAGGGCAGACGTCTGCCAACCTGCTGTACTTTCAGTTGAGTTCCAGTAGAGGACAGCATCACATAATGTTGCAAGAAGCAGAGATTGGCAGGTACTGTAAATCCTGATATATGGAATGAGGAAAAACCCAAACAGAGCAGGAAGAAATAGCACGCAGTGACTGTGAATAGTTTCCTTAAAGAATCAGCAATCCCCTTTATTTTATTTTCCTGATAGAAACTTGGCTTTCCAACTCTGTTTTATCTTTAAATTAGCTTCTTAAATTTGGTGTTGCAAAAATGTATTTAAAATGTTTTTAAACATGTTGTCAATAAATCAACATATGTTGGCATTACTCTATTGTTGCCCATTCAGTTACTTACCACATTTGTATGAAAAGACATAACAGGTTAGACACCGAAAGTATTAAAATTACTTGTTATTGATGCTGCAGTTGATATAAACACTATGCTGCATCCACAACGTATAATTTCATGTTGCAGTTTCCCAATGTGACCACTGGAGGGCAGTGAACACTCATGATTCTAAAAACACTCATCAACTCGACCAGCATTAAGGCAACATTTCCAGTGAAAACTGTCAAGATAAAACAATCAATGTGATTATAGAATCTTTCACGTTTTATTAAATGATAATTTGTTGAAAACAATCCTATGAAAATTGGTGTAATCTATGTGTGCTCATTTAAGCTCTTTCACTAGGGCAGTGTCCCTACAGATTTGACCCAGGGACACAGAGACCACTAAGTCTCCAAAGTCTATACATTTCTTGTTTTGCAGATGGGGCATTTACGTGAATGGATTGCATAGCTGAAATAGTTGCTGCAGTTCTGACAATTAGTAGTTATAGGAACAGCAGTGCCAGTATGATAAAAGTGGTAGTATTTTAGAAATATGATAATGAAAACTAGTGTGCCGACTACTTGGTGGACATCACAATTACATAAACACTGGCTTAAGTGTGAGAGAGAGGAAATGCAATGGTTGAGTAAAGGCCATTGTCACCACAGGTATATAGTTAATATAATTACTAACTTGTGCTGAGCTACCATAAATCTGCTGTTTGACATGTTCTGCAAAGAGAGGACAGCACAGCCTACATTAAAGATGGCTCCATGATAGAGAGAGTGGTTTGTGTGTGTGTGGCAAAACTTGCTATGGTGATTTGTGCAGTGAGGGAGTAGAGGAAGGAGGGGTAGACGGTGTCTTAGACAGGTCAAACATGTTCATTTAATGATTATTATACCTCCAAGTTCCTTCTTTAATTCATAAACCGTGAGTCCAAACGCCAAAATATTATCATCACCAGAGAGATAAGCGTCTGCCGAACGCATTGGTGTGGTTTTTGTTTGTGGTGTCATATACACTATATGCACTATAAGAGCAGGTTATAAAAAAGGAACCGTCTGCCGCTTTTCAGATATTTCTTGTCCTATGCTGCTCATCAACTCCCAATCACCGTAACATGATGGACTAACGTGTTTTTGTTTATGTTATTTATTATTATGTTACTGTGGGGTTGCATTTCATTATGCAATTCTGTCTGCCATCGGACACGATTCTGGGAAAAGGATGCTCGCTCGCTTAGCTACACTAGCTAACATCTGCAGTCAGAAACAAACATCTATGATCCAATGTCTTTTTGATAATCTACACATTTTCTTGCGGTGGCCTTTCTACAATAAGCCGTGGTGAAAGTTACTGTATTGTGTGAACAGTTTACTTCATTTAATATTGTATGTGACGTTTTCTTTTGCGGGGTGCAAATGTTCCGCCAAAACAAGTTCCTTCCCGAGACCATTTTGTAGAGCCTCCATCGCTGTGTCCGAAACTTAGCCCAAGATGATTGTGATTGGTTTAAAGAAATGCAAATAACCCAGAGCGTTTTTTTCTCCTATCCCAGGATGTACTGCATGTGTGGAGGGAGCAGACCTTACTCCACAGCACTGTGGAAATAGGTCTGGCAATGCAAGACTAACGTCACAGTGTTTGCTTGACTGTGAATCCTCAGCCTAAACAGGATCCTTTGTGGAAATGTTGACTTTAGTTCCATAAAAGATGTTAGCTGTGACACTCTTAAAAGAGGATGAGTCATGTTCCACACATTCGTTTTCAGCACAACAAGCCAATAACAATTCATAAGGAGACATGTTATTATCCCACATTGTGTTGAAAAGGAACCGCTTCCACACATTCTTTTTCAGGGCATGGTGGGGTTGGGGGGGTTTTCCTCTACTGTGGTCAATGTGGAGGCCCGGGCCACTCTCTGAGGCCCCGTTGATTTCCGACATATTTCCTGTTCCTCTGTCAAGGCCATGCTGAAAGTAACAGCTCTCTGTGAGGCTGGACAACACCTGTAACTTCCAGTCTGGGTTCCCACCCAATATAAACCGCTGTGGAGCATCACAGCATCCCAGGCTGCCAAGATAATCACATTTATGAAGCCCCCACACTATGATGTGGAGAGATCCTTCCAGCCGAGGCTCTATTTTCTCTCTCTTGAGGGAAAGCACCTCGGTGTCATCTGAGTTTTGCGGTATTAGTTTAGAAATGAGTCATCCTAAATGCTTGATAACTCCTATTACTGTCATGGAGTTGGGAGTAGGGTTTTAGCAGAAAGGAAACATCAGCAACTTGTTAATTTCTCAGTGAAAATCAATGAATATCAGTGGGATTCTTTACAGTAATGGTAGAAGAATGTTGTTTTTCACTCTGACTGCAGTCGTAACAAATGATCAGGTCATGGAAGAGCTAGTTATGGAATGTCATGGACAAGTCAGAAACTATAGATCAGGACCAAGAACTGGTCTGTCAGTTGGCTTTGGTAGGCAAGTCTAAAGCCACAGTCACACCACAAAGTGACATTCACATTGCTTGTCCACATGCAAAATGTGGGGCCCAAAGATTGGTGACATAGTGACTACTTACAGGGCTAGTTGGTGAACTGCTGTAGCTGGCACGCTAACTATTAACTCTTGGACTAGTCAGTCACAATAGCTCCCGGAGCTTGTTTTTATTGTCTCTCTACCGGTGATGGGAGTAACGCTTTACAAAAGTAACGCAATTACAGTAGGCTAATGTATTCCTTTTTGCTGTAATGCAGTAATATAACGCATTACTAATAAAATGTCAGTATACCTGTTACAATCTCAGTAACGCGAGTTACAATGCATTTTAACCCGACATTTAGTGGCATTTGTTTTTTTAAAGGGGTGGTTCAGAATTTCGGACATAGGACCTCATTTCCAAGTTAGCCAGTGTGTTATTTATCAGTGGAGACCGTTTTCAACACTTTTCATCCAATTCTCCCAGTTGCAGAGTTCACTGGTGCTAGGCTAGCACAAGTCAACAGTATATGCTAGCCTGCCACTAAAAACAGTCTTACCCACTCCACAGTACACCCGAGGCAAATAAATTATAACGCCAGACTATCGATGTAAATGTCTGTGTTGATAGAATAATGTTAGAAATAAAACTACCCTTGCATCGCACTGCAATAGTTATACTTTTTTCCCTGTAGTTGGTAGCATAGGTTACAGCAGCGGCGGAGTGATATTACCTAGGCTACCGAGGAAGCCGGTTTCCTTGACAATCATGCGAGTTTATTTACCTGCCGCTGCAATTTGCATGTAAACTGTCCGAGCTTACATGACTTTTCTGTTAGCAATTACCTAAAGTTAGCGGTTAGCCCAGCCAGGTATCTACCAAGAGTGTAGCTATACCGTTAGCTAACGTTGTCACTCTCCACAATGCATTGAACTATAACGTTATCTCCACTAACGTTGTCAGTCTCAATCTATCAGTAGCAGCTAGGCTAACATGATGAAAGGAGCTAGCTTTATTAGCTAGAGTAGCCTACCAAAAGTTATTACCTGTTCATCAGTAGCTGTTGGTGCATCTGGAAAGACGGATGGAACTGCATTCGTTGTCAGTGACTTGTGGTCCTTTAGATTGCAGGGTTTTTCAAAGTTGTCTTGTCTAAAATGATCACTACACATTCGCCACTTGAGTAGAGTCTCCGCCGGCGTCTTGATGTCCAAGCCAGCAGCAAGAAGCCACAGTTGGTTCCTTTCTGGATCTCCCAATGGAAATTTGTGGAAACTTTGTGGTGTCCATCTGTTTGGTTTATTTTTACATTTTCTAAATGCACACTGAATCACCATGTGGCCTAGTCCTTAGTTTCCAATCCAATGCCTCAATACCACTGTACTAGGCTACTACTAGGTGTCCCGACTGGAGTGTGCTTCTCTGTTTACTTTTCGGCGCAGTACTACTAACCGGAGCAAAGTAAAATTCCGCCGCTGCTGAGAAACTAGTCCCTCAAAATGTAATGCTATCATTGAGATGTAAGGGTAGTTTTATTTCTAACATTATTCTATCAACACAGACATTTACATCGATAGTCTGGCGTTATAATTTATTTGCCTGGGGTGTACTGTGGAGTGGGTTAAGACTGTTTTTAGTGGCAGGCTAGCAGATACTGTTGACTTGCGCTAGCCTAGCACCAGCGAACTCTGCAACTGGAAGGACTGGATGAAAAGTGTTGAACGGTCTCCACTGATAAATAACACACTGGCTAACTTGGAAATGAGGTCCTATGTCCGAAATTCTGAACCACCCCTTTAAGAATTGCCCAACACTGCAAAACATTTCGGCACAGAAAAAAAAGTCTGCAAGTGTTATTTCCTGGTGCTGGATTTGGTGGTTGAAATGACTGCAGAGACGGATACATTTGCGACATGGACATTATTTTCAGGAGCTGTCCCGTCACTGTTCCTGTGGTCAGAGCCAGAACCAGAGACGGTAAGCTAGGGACATCTGTGTCCTGTCAGTGCCAACAGCAATGTGCCCAAGCAACTGACAGATAACAACATGTCGGGAATTAATGTTTAGTCTTGCTACACGTAATATCATTACATTTTATCAGCGGTGGAAAGTATATACCGTAAGCTACTTTGATTCAATTGTAAGGTGCTTTTAATTGAGTATTTTCATTTTCTCCTACTTATTAGACTACTTCTAGTCCACCACAATTCAGAGTCAAGTAGGCTATTGCACGTTTTACTTAACTATTTATTTTATAGCTTTAGTTACTTTGCAGATTCAGATTAATAATACAACATAATATGAATAAATTATGATGTATATAGTGGATAAAGATGAGACTTTATTGATCAGGTGGTGAAATTCACCAGCTACCTGCCAAGTCATACTTCCACTTTTATTTTGGTCAAGTAACGCAAAAGTAGCGTAAAGCATTACAATTCAGAGACAGTAATATTGTAATATAACTAATTACTCAAATGACATGCTATTAATCAATAATGTATTACATTTTGGAAGTAACTTGCCCAACACTGCTCTCTACTGTTCTGTTTACTTCCTCCTGGCATTTGTTCATAACTGCAAACAATTCTGTTCAATTAAAAGTTATTAAAGAGGAAAAATAAAGCTTGCTAACAGTCAGTTAGAAAACTTGTTTGAAGATTCCTGTCTCATAACTGTGTGCAAACACTGCGGCACAGCTAATGGACTACAATACCATTTTGTACATAAATCCACCTACCAGCAAATAACAAATAGCAAATACTTGCTAATTACATTTAGAGATAAAATAGCCTTAATTTAAGCATGTGTTGTTTCTTTCTGCATCTTTGCTGCAAAGCTCTTACTGCTGTGTAAGTTCCTTGAGATCACCCAGAGTCGCTCCAAAAATCACTATCTATAAAACAGTTTAGGTTGTTCTGCTTATGTAGTTTGGTAACAATTTATACAACAGGGCCAAGTCAAGAGTGTATTATATATAGTGTTAAAGCATAGAACTGTAAAATTAATTCCAATTAATTTCTAGTGTAGGATTGTGAGTCTTTTACTCATTGCAAAGCAGGTCTGAATCTAAAATGTATCTTTTCGTGAAATTGTAATTTCCAGGCAAGAATGCAATTCAACTAAACAAATATGTATTTACTTGATTTAATGGATCTCTCTTTATCCAGTTATTGAGATTTTAGAAAACCTTTCCAGGAAATCCATCAAAGCAACTACTTATAAACTGCTCCCAACTCTGTAAACTACCCAAGACATATTTATATATTTGCCCGCCTCTGATTCTCATGCATTTCACTGAAATGCCAGGATGGCTCTTAAACAAATAAGCAGTCAAACGTTGTCATGGGACACCAGCGCTTGTGTACAACAACTCTGTTTGAAGGATCATTTCCGTGAAATTTACACCAACTAAACAACCCAAGCAGACAAACATCGTCATCAAGGGTAATGTTGAACGGTCTGAGTCAAATGGGAACCAGTGACGATAGCGAATGGTAAGGACGTCTCCATGGTGAGATGGTATGCCATGTATGCTCTTTGGTTCCTGCCTGTCGGTTGGATGGTAAAATAATTCACCATCGTTTGAAGGAGGACGCAGAGAGGGATACTAATATTTGATCTATTGTCAGTTGAATTTACGATTGCTAGTCCCAATAAGAAAACATGCCAAAATGACCAACATTTAATCCAGCCCAAGTTAGAACACCCATGATGAAAAGCATTCACTGGATTTGTAGGAGATGGTACTGACAAATGCATTGAAAAATGCTCTAATATGTTTTTGTCTTCGGACTGCACTACAGCCATGTTCTGTGGACAGGTTTTCTTAAGAGTTTCGTTTATATCACACAACACACTAGAAACTAATGTTCTGTATTCTGAGACTCTCAGCATTACAACTTAATTATCTATTTATTCTGAACATCACATTTTTGGCCACTTAGAATCTGTAACAATATCTGACATATTATCACCTCATAACGTTAGTGTGGTGAACATGTTAGCTTACAACTGCACATGCACAGATTTTTGTCCACCTGATCAATGCCAGTTCAATCTTTACTCTCCTTTTAGCTCTAGTTTGGTTTTCATACAACTCCTGAAAAACATATCTGGTTCTTTAGCTGCTCAATGTCCTAATGCATTCCACTTTATTCACCAGCTAGTCGCTAATTCTGTCTGTCTGCTGTTGGGTGCTGGGCAAGTACATGTAGTGTACAGTGGATTTTACAGAGCTTTTTCCACCAAAAACAGCTGCATTCTGCTGCTGGGAACCAGGTTGGTGATAGCTGAGTTTGTGGTGTAAAAATCCAAACAATGAGCTAAAAGAGGCTAAAGAATTATGTAGAGTTGTGGGGAACTTCAGAGACAGGTGATCATTGACAATCACATTTCAAATCATACACATTTGTTGGAATCATTGTTGATATAAAAAATGGATTAGTTTGGTACAACTTTAATATGCATTCATCCAGGCTAGGAGTAGGGTCCAAAAAGGAGGCATCCGCGTCCGTTACACCATTCATTGGACTGTCCATCCGCCCAACACCATGTTTCAGAGCAATATATCTTGTTGGATTACCAAATTACTATGACATTAGCCGCAGTAACCCAATGGTCCGCTGACAAAGAATCCTAAGGATTTTATTCACCCAGATCAACCTTACTTCTAATGACACCATATTGCAAGAACTAACTCATTCACATTTCCCAAAGAAGGAACTCTTTGCACGTATAGTACACACAAAGTTAAAGCTTTAGTGCGTAACTTTTTTATATTACTGAACGTCTGTTTCATTTAAGCCATTGCCAAATGAGCTGATACAAAGCTAATTAAGACCATCAGCTCCATAAAGCTCTCTCTGTAGTTCTCAGTATGGCTATGTTCAGATGATTGTGTAGTCTGGCGACTTTCATGCGCAGAAAAGCAAGTGAAGATAATTACCTCCTTCTGAAGAGGCCATCATGTTTTTTTAATCCTCCGTGTCCTCCTTGGCTACTAACAACTGCGTGAAGGAGGGGTGGGGATGGTGCGCGATCACGGAAGTCTTTTTTCATGTGGATGCGCCAACAGTTTTGTTATCATTACTTAGAATTCCTCATGAAACAGACAAAAACTACGCACTATAGCGTTAAGATACTGCCTCAAGTATGATCCCCCCCCCCACACAAAATATCTCTGGTCCAGTTATAAGTGGAGACTTTACCTGTAGTTCTAACTGGGCCCGTCAGGAGTGTTTCCCCCCTTCTTTCAGAAGGAGGCAGAGGCCAGGGTGAGGAATTTAGTAGTCCACCGTAATGTTTGTGCTCCAGAGCCAGCCGGAGCATTGTGTAAGGCCACAGGGCATCATGAACACAGAGCTCTGGCTGAAAATCTGTGTGAATGTCTGAGACGCTCTGTGGAAGTTTAAGACACTAATGACGCAGGTTTAAGGGTTCCACTTTTTCAACAGAGACCTGAAAAAGACATGAGGGTGATGGTCGCCAAACCAAGGATGTTGGTGTACACAGCTTGCATCATGGCTGAATATGTTAGGGTTAAATAAAACATTTGAAGTACCTGTACCTTCTTAAGAATTTCCATTTCATGCTACTTTATACTCCACTACATTTTGGCAGTACAGTAGCTTTTACTACACTACATTTATTTGACATTAGTTACTTTGTAGATTTAATTTATTAATACAACATATAAATAAACTAATAGATTATAATATATTATTTCAAATGAATCTACACAGCAGTGTATAAAGTAATTAAAATGAGCTCCACTTTACCAGCTGCAGCATTAAAGTGATGAACACATTAATGCATCCATAATCCAATAATATATAAATGTATATATATACATATTTATTATTCTGAAAGGGGTCATTCTGAATAATGAGTACTTTTACTTTTTGTACTTTAGGTATATTTTTCTGCTAATACTTTTGTACTTTTACTTAAGTAAGGATTAGAATGTAGGACTTTTACTTGTAACAGAGTATCTTTACACTCTGGTATTGCTACTTTGAAGTACTTTGAAGTACTTCCAGCACTGCTCAGCAGGTAGAAAACTATCCTGCAACAGCTGTGACCCCTTGGTTGAGGTGTTTATTCATATACCTTAACAGAATCATTCTAATGTTTCCTTTTAGTTATGTTTGCTAAAGCACAGTCACTGCAGGCTCTTGCTGAAGTGCTGGTCTGGATTTTAAGATCTTTCCCCACCTAAAGTATTTGACTATCATAGGTATGCTGGCCCTGCCTTTTAAGCAACCGTGAGATTACAATTTGAAATGCGTACGCTTATACGGGGATTATTAAGAGATTAAAGAATAATTCCGGTCCATTAAAACTTTTTGCCAAACTTGTTGTGATATTGATCTGTTCACCACTTTGGTCCAAACTTAAATATCTCAAGAACTATTTGATGGATTGTGAAATTTTGCAGGATGTATCCAAATGGCTTTGGTGATGCCCTGAAATTTTTATTTAGCACCATCCTCAGTTCAAATTTTAATTTGTCCAATACTTTGGTTTATGTCCAAATAAATGCAAATAAATACCTGCAAAACCAGTTAGTCTCATTTTAATTGTCTCCTCTCCCTACTAACTCCAGCAGCTTCAGTAGGAAAACTAATGATAAAATCCACACAATAGCAGAGAACACAGTGGGGATGGAAAATCAAAAACCCACAACACTAAAACAACGGCAACGCCTCTGGATACACTTAATTCAAACATTTGCCAAATAATAAGACATTATTACATATACATATTACAGGTTGATACATTTTTATTTGACGTGCAGAAGTTAATAGACCAAAAAAACGTCCAATGAACATGTGTAACATGTCTTAAATATTTAGCATAATTTTATTCCTTAAAACAAAGCATTCTATGTACACTGTGAAGGACACACACGCAAACGAATACAAAATAAAATCACACCCCGAAAAATGAGGTGATCATAGAATTTACCACTCCACAACCAAGAGTGAAGTCCATATACACTATATGCTTTAATCTATATACTGTAGTAGCATAATGAGCACATTCTCTGTAAACTCTCACTTGGGAAAGTTTCTCATTCTTCAAACATACCAATACACTTTCTCTCTCTCACACACACACACACACACACACACACACACACACACACACACACACACACACACACACATTTGTTTCACTATCTTTGTGGGGACCCGTCATTGACATAATGCATTCCCTAGCCCCTTACCCTAACCTTAACCATCACAACTAAATGGCTAACCTTAACCCTTACCCTCACCCTAACCATAACCTAATTCTAACCCTAAAACCAAGTCTTAACCCTCAAACAGCCCTTTAACCTTGTGGGGTCCAGCATTTTGGGCCCCACAAGGCTGTGCAGACCCCACAAGTATACTGTATTCCTCTGTTTTTGGACCCCACGAATATAGTAAAACAAGCACACACACACACACACACACACACACACACACACACACACACACACATACAGATAAACATTTTATCACAAAGGACAGGCAATAAAGAACACATAGCCTCTAGTCTCTAATGAATGTGTTATGTCATCTAGTTCTTCCTCATCATTCAAAATGCATGTCCATAATTCCCCATCACTTCTCATAAATGTTCTCTGTTACTGGTCTAAAAAACCTTCTTTCTGTATGACAAATTGTCACATCGCCCTCTGCGTGGAGGATACAAAATTACAATTAAATAAAAGAAGTTTCAGTAAAAGCTCTTTGCCAACAGTTTAACACAGCAGCATACTGCAGTGTGCTGTCCTCAGTGCTGCCCTAGTACTAGAGAAGTAACACACCTCTAGTGTGGACAAACTGATGTCATTGTGGCAGGAAGCTTAAAGTGCAAGCGAGTGTATTGCCTTGTTGGGGAGGAGGGTGGCAGGAGTGGGGGTGGTGGTGGGTGGGGGTATGCAGAGTCTTTGCCCAGTGTGCCAGGCCAGCGCTGGGCATGAAGCGTCGGCCTCAGTGCCTGAAGGTGTGGATGTCGTTGTGGAGGCTGACTGAAGGGCTGGAGGGCCCGCTTGGTATACGACAGCTTGTATTGCAGCTGCAGCGCTGGATCCACATGACGTTTCTGTAGAAGTCCTCTCCGTCAGGGCAGTGGAAGCGGAGCCGCACAGTGCGGGAGAGGGAGGGTGTGCAACAACGGTCATCAGTGCAAGTCCCACAGGTGCGAGGGCGGTACCGCTGTGTCGTCGAGCATCCCGCAAAAGTGATTGTGACCGGTTCCTGGGGGCGGACAGTTCGCTGACACTTCTTCCCCTTCTGGATTACAGAAACAGAGACCAATTAAAATTACATCATGAAACTCCTATAGAAGTTTCATCACAGAACAATGCAGTATTCTTTGATTTAATTATTCATTTTCCATACAATGTGAAAATCACATTACATGGCAATTTGGGTATTAACCTGGACCCTTTCCCCAATGTATTTGGATTTGAGTGACTAATATGAACAAAAACCTTTGAAATTGGTCCAGTATTGAGCAAGCATTCTGTAACCAGCAGTTGTGGACCAGGCTGCAATGTAACCCTATAGGGCAAAATGCGCACCGTCAATGTGCATCCACTAAAAGTGCTGTTTTTGACAGGCTCAGATTGTTGTCTGACTACATCATGGAGGAATGGAAAAGTTGCCATTATCCTGCCATGCTTCCGTGTGTAACTTACTGATGCCAGGTCAACACAGTATCTTTAGCTAATAGCTTTAGCTTACATCCACTCTGTCTGCAGCTCTCCACTCTTGGAACTGCATTTTTCTTGTGTTTTGGTAAGGATTTCTTCTCTTTGGCTGGCAGTATTCATCCCCGGTCAAATTGGTCACTGCAGACCCGATGGTCTGCAAGGCTCAGTGAACGCACCTGAGCGTTAGGCTGTGTTTCCGTTGTCCGGTAATTACCGGTCATTGACCAGAAAAAAATGATGAGGACCGAATATTCTAATTGTCTCCGGTCAGAATTCCCTCTGCACAATTTGAATTGTGTTAAAATAGGCTACAGTGATTTTCATATCTTTCGTTCTATTAAAACAATGAACAATCATATTTTTTAATTTAGAAATTACTGTAGACTGTAGCGTATGCGCTAAAGGAAAAACTACATGTCGTGTTCTCGCTCTGATTGATTGCAGAAAACTAGCGTAGATTTACAACAAATGGCAAAATATTGTGAATTACTTCATAACACCAAGCAGCGGCTGGTCTAACGTATATCAAGCCAAGAAATTGCCAGCGAGGACGAGTCGGTACCAGCTACAGCCCGTCTGTCTCATTAACGTTGATGCCACAAACGCACCTCGAGATGCAATATGATGACAGCTCTCTGCCGTTACGGAGGCTTGACTTTCTCAACAGCCTGCGAGGTAGGCCTACTTATTGGGATTACGGTAAAATCTATCCAGAGTGGGTCAACTGGCCAAGGTAGCATGTGTAAAACCCATCTCCAGTGTGCCAGCAGAGAGAGGCTTCTCCCTGTAGATCCGCAGCGCAGCAACGTCGCCTTGGGGAAGGCAGAGGCTTATGTGCATCGTGAGTTGCAGAAAGACACTTGTTTACAATTATTTTGATTCAAGTCGGCACTTGATAATTTTATGAGCCAGTTTGATTGTACTGTAGTCTGTATTGTTTTATTTCCTCAGCCTAGCAAATGGAAAATAGGCCTATTTTAATTCAGATCGGCACAATTATGTGCATTGATTTAATTCTTTTGACCTCTCTGCCTGTAGCAAGTAACCTACATTTCAATAAAAATAGTATGGATCTATTCTATCATCCATTGATGATATTATTCTTTATATACAGTATAGCCTGCCTATCAATTGTTTTTAAGCGCAATAAACACAGAAGATATTTGACCGGAACTTTTCCCATTTGACCGGTAAAATGAAACCTTACAGGTCACATGACTGGCACCAGTTTTTTCTAGCGGAAACTCTAGTGTTAGGATCCATTTGTAGCTGTAGCACAACTAGCCTCAATTTCAGCCTGTCAGTATCCAAAGGTAACGTCTATGAAAGCTGAAAGTGTAGCTAGCCATTTTGTTGGCACAATTCGGAAATGCGCAATTGAAAATCTTTTAGATAACACAAAGCTACGCTGTCTGTACTCTAAAACAACAAACTCCCCGGAACTCCTCTCTCCCAACTTGTGTTCCACACTATACATCCAACAAGTCACCTTGCAAGATTTCAGAACGAGACTTCACCATCTTCCTATAATGTTGTCAGACACTTAACATAACAAACAGCACTTTTAGTGGGCGGACATTGACGATGTACATTTGCCCCATAGGGTTACATTATAGCCCAGTTTGTGGCTGCCGGTTGCAGCGTCCTCGCTCAAAACTGGACCAATTTCAAAGATTTGTTTTCATATTAGTCATTTAGACACAAATGCATGGGAAAATAGGGTCCAGGCTGAAATATACCAATTACAATTATAGCCTAATCATCTCAAAGCCAGCTCACTACAAGTATTGGACTAATGGTTGTGTTTCTTTAGTGTACCTTGCTAGCTGCAGGGAGCTGCAGCTCACATTGCCGGATCTGGCACAGTCTGGTTTCTCTGACCAGCCGACAGTCTGGGTTGTTATTGGTCACTCGACTTGAAATGCCCATCCCACATGTGGTGGAACAGTCGGTCCACTCTGTGATTTGTGGGAAACAGCTGGATTTGAGAAAAACCTCAGACATGGGGAAGGACACCATTTCTGTGGGAAAGCCAAAAAACAAACGCAATGAGTTACAATCAAACAATGAATAACCTCAGGAAAGACCCTGAGTATAGAGGTGTCAGTCAGTTGGTTGTTTATCCACATCTGACTCCCAAGCATTATATTTCAATAACAATGGGACACATTTTAATAAAATTAGCTGTAGACATTTAAAGTCCCCATAGGATGAATCACAAAGTTTTTGGCGACCCCATAACCTTTACTGTGGTGTTAATGCCAGGTAAAAATCTTCACTTCTACAAAAGAAATATAAAAGTCTACTGTGAAGGTTGCCATTATATTCACTCAGCACATTTATGCTCCTATGAGGTTAAACCCTATGCATTTTGTACTCACTATGAGCTTTCTTGTAGTTCCACTGTCAGGATAAAATATCAGCTCTACAAATATATATTCAAATCAGATGACAGACATATCTAATTGGCAGAAAAACACTGCCATGATTTATTTTTTAATTAGGTTTTTACATTCACGCTCCGAAGGAAATAACTTTTAATTATTAAACTAATGGTCCTATGACATTTTCACAAGCAGGGTTAAAGACTTTAAATCTAGTTTAAAATAAGAAACATATTTAGGTTAATATATATATATATATATATATATATATATATATATATATATAGGTCCAAAAAATTTTGAACTGGAATCTGAAATGTATACATTTCTAATGTAATGTTAGAGTAATGGTGTACAGTATCTGGTATATCACATAATTACACCCAAATGCAAGTTATTATTTTGTAAAGTCAGAAGCTTAATATCTCTCTGTAACCAGTTCAAGATGGATTCCAAAGCAGTTTTTTATAGGATTTGTGTAACCATGCAATTGTATCATCATATTGTGGAATATTTTGTGTTCAGTGATTGTGAAGCTGAGTTTAGCCCTCAGCCCTTTATCTCCTGCACATCAACATGGAAAATCTCCATCAGACCATATTAGGTGTTGGTGGTAGGCATCAGGAAAAGCCCCGCTGGGACACATTGTGATGTTTACCTCTGAACGTGGCCCCTCCGGTGGCAGCTGGGTGCCGAGGCTGCGGCTGGGCATGCAGCAAGGCACTGATGTGGTTGGGAAGGGGCTCGCTGTCTGGCAGGGAGGTGTGTGTCAGCTCGTCTGGCTCCTCACTGATGTGGTTGTTGTCATCACACACCCATTCCTCACAGCAGCCGCCCTCGGGCCTGGCCAGCTGGGGCCACATGCAGCGCCAGTCGGGCAGTGGCACTTGGGGAGGACAGAGGGGCATGCAGCCCACCACCCTGTCCATACAGGTGCACTGGTGCTGGCAGTTGGGCTGGAAGTCTTCCCCATGCTGGTACACCCGCCCGCCAAACTCGCAGGGCAAACCCTGGGCCTCAGCTGTCAACACACACACACACACACACACACACACACACACACACACACACACACACACACACACACACACACACACACACAGGAAACACAGCTGTGAAGAGAGACCTTTGAACTTCATAGACATAGGACACAGTGGAAAACCTGCGTTTGTACACAAACACATCATATCCTGTAAAGCACACAAAGAAACATTTTTTCTAAAAGGGAATATTTCATGATTTCATGTTTTCTGAACAATTTAAAGTGGTACGGCAGTGATTTTGTATTGCAATTTTATATTTTAAAAAGAATGGTCAACATGTTGTGTAACAGAGGTGGAAATATCCTTTCTGTCAATCCCTAGTCAAGCTCCAGTGGGTTAGGTTCAGAACACCTTTGGGCCTGTGAACCATTAAAATGAATTCATTTTTACTTCCTCATGACATGAGATGTGTGCTGTTTTTTCTTCTCTGAGATTTTAAGAGCCTCAAAGAAATAATGCAATATTGCACAAGAAAAAAAGAAAGAAAAAGATAAACAAAAGGTTGCGGTTTTTTTAATAACATCTACATATGGACATAATGTGGGCTTTCACTCAGCCTAGTTGTTGCCCTCACCTCGACACAGTCCTCTCTCAGGGTCTCCTCCAGCCCCCAGATGGCAGCGTAGCCCCTTGATGTGATCGCAGGGTTCGGTGGTGCTGCAGTCCTCATTAAACTGCCGAGCACAAACTTTACAGCAGCCACAGTGGTCGGTCACCCAGCTGACACCCAACGGGCACGACTGGGGCGAGGGGGTGCAGGAGCACTCCGCCGGGCACTCCCTCTCTGCCTGAGGAACAGGGTCAGAGGTCAGGTCAGGATGTGTGACAATGGGTGGATTGGGATTTCATCAACATTAAAAATCAAAAGAATAGGATGACAGTTATTATAGATATAGATGACAGACCCAATATTAAATATAAGGACTAAACGAAGTGAACTGTTACAAACAGAAATTAACACAGAAGGTGGCCACAAGTCACAGCAACTCACCATCACTGCAGCGCTGCTTAGCACAAACAGGGTGGAAATGATCTGCTGCAAAGTAACAGGGCTAAGCATCTTGATTACAGCAGATGAACAAAAAGAGAAAAACTGGTAAAACCTTTCAAAGGAATAAAGAATTGTAGAGGTAAAAAGTTGTTTTTGATCGATCATCCAAAATCCCTAGAAGAAAGAAGTCTTGTTTGTCAGCTCCAGGATAAAAAATGTATCCACAGTTCAGAGTCTGTGCACCAATAAGTACACCCGTCTGCTCTTGCTTGCTCTCCTACAGTATCTTGTTGTCAGCACAGCTCAGCTCTACTTCATAGAGAGGTTTCCCTGTGTTGTGCCTGTACTTATAGACACACATGCCCCCGCCCCCGCTGTGATATCATCGACTCTCCTCTCAGACGGCTGGAGAGTGTCCAGAGGGAGGCGGTGGCGGGTGTGAAATATCGACAGAGACGTGTTCAAATCACTGTGTTATTGTGGACATGTGACCTTAGGGAGAAATGTCAAGGTGTCAAAATGTATACTAGGTAAATACTATAGTAAATAGTGATAAAACATATATTGTACCTTAGGCTTTAAGGGTAACAGTAAGCTTCACACATACCCAGGGATATTTGACAGATGTTTGCAAGAAAAAAAGAAAACAATTTTAAGACAGGTGTAATGGAAAACCTGAGTGTGGAATCCCACTCCATCATGGTAGAGTCTTTAACAGGGGAAGTGGTGATGTGGAGAAAATCCCTGTGAACAACTCTTTCACCAGCTCTGGCCAACCAGCCGGGCTCTGTCCTCTCTATTGCAGTGTGTTGCGGGACACTGTGCTCAGGACATCCTGTGTTCCCTCCATCTCTTTCCGAATGGGCCGCATTCCAGGAAATACAGGCCTTTCCTCGGGTTCCCATGATTGGTAGGAAAAACTCTGCATTTCCATTGTCATCCCAGGGGCACGTAAAAATGTTTTGTTGAAGAGCAGGAAGGTCCTCACATTAAGTGTTGGCTCGCGTTGTCATGAACATGGGAAATGTAATTTGGTGCATTTCATAAGGCTGCTAAAGGTCTTCTCTTGCTCCCTGAAAAACATGGTGCATACAGAGAAACTACTGAGACTGTGGACACAACATATGTTGTAATACATCTGTGTGTTAAAACCAAATTCAACTCATATTTACTGAAGAACTGACCAGCTCTGCTTTCTGTGGAACATTTGAGCAGGACTGACCGTAGTATGCCATTAGTTAACCTGGGTGAAGTCAAAAGTGTGCTCTGCTCATAGACTGTAGAAATAGTGGATGTAGCAGCAGTGACGTCACCCATTGTTTGTGGACCGCCATTGTGAAGCCTTGAGTTTGGCAATTTGGCCGTCGCCATCTTGGTTTTTTGAAACCGGATGTTACAATTTTTGACAAGAGGGTGGAGCTGGAGAGGATGACGCAGCCAAGTCAGTGTTGTTTATGGTTGCAATGGCACTGCCCTAAGCTAAACGCTAAAGAAGGAGTTTTTCAACCATTCTGAAGCGAGTCATCCAGTGGAGATTTAGCGGTGGGTAAACACAGATCTCTGGTTACTGCTGCCATTCATCTGCATGTACTGCAGTACAGAAAATCCGCAAACCCTGCCTAAAGTTACCAGCTAATGCTAGCACTAGCTAGCTAGCTCGGTTGGCAGAACGCTGGACAAGACATTTTTAGGTGACCAAAATGTTCCAATTAACTTCGATGAAGTGAAAACACACAGTGAGAGGGTCAAAGTTTAAGGAGAAAACACGAACAACACCCAAAATCAAGTTCAGGTTTATTTTAATGTACACAGCGTCAAGCGACTTTGAGTCCTTGAAAGCAACTTTGAGTCCTTGAAAAGCGCTATACAAATTCAATTTATTATTATTATTATTACAGTGCCATGGTTAGCATTGCTAAGCCTCTGTCCTAATTGACAGGTCGCCATGTAGCCCCACCCTAAAGCATCCCTTGCTTAAGCATCAATTTTAAAATAAATGAGACCATAAATTACAAAATGAACATAATGCTTGAAACTAGCGATTGAGACCATAAACTCATAATGAAAGTATTTACTGAGGTAAAAAATCAAGTGAGAAGTAAGGCCATTCTCCCATAGACTTTCAATACAGACAGACTTCTTTTTGGAGGCAGTGGAGTTGCCCCCTGCTGGAAATTAGATAGAATGCAAGTTAAAGGCAATTCCCCATTGGCTTCACTTTTAGGACCTGGAAGTTTGTCCATTATTTTTACAGTCTATGGCTCTTCTTTACCTGTAACCACACCCAACAGTAATGTTACAGTGTACTGTCACACCCTTAAGTACACATCTACAGTACATCAGTGCAGCAAGGTGAGTGATGGTCAGCAAAACACGACTTTAAGGTACTATTAAGTTTTTCTTTAAACCTGCAATCACTGATTTTTTTCGGCAACTTCGTTGTCACTTTCCGCCAGTGACAATGAAAAACAAGCTGTGAACACAACACTGACATATTACCACTTTTTTAAGTTGATTTTACGAACCTCTTAGCAAATAGTTGTAGAGTTGGGTCGATTCCTGGTTTCACAGGTCTGGTCCGGTGTATGAGGCTAAACCGGTTTGATTTTATGCAAAACGGTTCAACCGGCATTTGTCATTATGACACCTTCTGGCAAATTAAAAGTAGCCTACATTAGCAACCTGTGCTGGCAGCATCACAGCACTAAATCCAGATTGTATTGCAAGCAGTGTTGGGCAGTAGTGATACTAGTTTAACCAGATACGGTTTAGAAGCGAAAGGATGCAACTCTGAGTAATTTACTGTATCTGTGTCACGTGGGTTTCGCCACAGTCACAATCCTTTAGGTGACTATAGCGGCAGGAACATGAACACAGATTACGACCGATTCTTTCGCTGCATAGTCACCAAAGTAAATATTGGACCCATTTTCTTACAAGCCACATATCTCATTGTGACACAAAGGTGGAATTGTTCAGACGGCCAAATCAGGCCTAAATAGTTTCTTATTTACAAGTCCGCTCACCTTTTAGCTCCACTGAGGGAAATATATGGCTCTTAATTGCTAAATGTTCCACTATGTTTACCAGCAAGTCTCTAACTGTGTCTGTCTGCTGTCTGGTGCTGTGCAGGTAGTGTACAGTGGGTTTATTAGATCTTTTTCGCTGAAAATAGCTGCCTGCTGCTGCTGGAGATGCCACTATAAGAGCAGTGAGAGTGAACTCAAACAGCTGGAAATACTCCATAGAGCTGAGGGGAACTACAGAGTGTGTGCATGTAGATTATGCATACATTAGGCTATACATACTGTCATTTGACTCATATTAAATATTGATCATAGCTGCTTTAAGGGGCCACAAACCACAACATTTTGGGAGTAATGAGAGAACCATTAATACCATCAATTTAGTAATAGTTTTGTGTATTTCAATAAAACAAATTAATGCCATGTTATTTCAGAAGCATTTCTACACTTTATGGCATTAAATAAGTCACATTTAGAGATGAAAAAAACACTAACCTCAGCACCCCACAACCCACCCTGAAAACCTCATCAAACTTGAGTATGTTGATGGGACCAAACCTGAGGCCTTTAGGTTAAATGTTGGTCCCACTACACACAGCTTACTTCCTGAGAGCAGGTGTTGTAGCTCCAGACTGAAATGGTGATGTTACTGTGTGCAGAGAGAGCACACAATCAAACCACATACAGCCACCCGGCTCGGCTGTTAAAACCACCGGGACGCTGGAGTGGGGTGAGATGGGGGATGAGAGGGAGGTGGGCTGAGACCACCTTGTTGGGCAGCAGTGGGGAGGAGGGCAACAGTCTGGATTCTTAGAATTCCTGGCCCACAAAGGCAGGATGTGTGTACTGGCCACACTGCGTCGGACACTGATGGAGGAGAGGGAGGAGGAGGGGGTCGAGGAGGGGTGGAGGGGTTGCCAGTTTGGCAGCCTCCTATCTGGCTATGTGCCAACCATTGTTTGTCAGCCAGGCAAACATTTCCAAAACAAATGGAGGTCAGGAGTCGGCGGAGATTCAACATGCTGTTGCCCCGTTTGTTTTCTCAGCTCGATATCTGACAAAATCCAAGAGTAGTCAGTCCGATAATGTGTTTTTAACATTTGTCTTACAGACTACTAACAAGACACCTTGTTTCTGTGAGTTTCAAATGCAAATCAACTACTATCTAGAATTTTTCTGCTTTCATTTTGTAACCATAGACATAAAAAGGCTCCTTTCACTAAAAATGTAGAAACGGAAATTGCATATCCTGCTGAACAACTCTGAATCACACTTTCATAGCAATCCAAAGGATAAACAAAAAGTGTTTGCAGCATACAGGAAGAGGTGCTGCAACGCCTGAGCCAACCACAGAGAACTATAAAGGCAACAGGCTCACAGCAGGTCTAGTCCAGTGTGTTAGGAGTTAGCAGCCAGTATAACACTTAAGAAGGCTGATGGGATTTTGCCTGTTTAATCTTGTTAAAGGAGTTTAAAAGTTTTGAAGTTAAAAAGATCTTAAAGGCAACTCCTAGATGCCTGTTTATTAAATCACTGATATTTTTCTCGAGCTGACAACATTAGGCTATTTACTTACATAAGGTTAATACATATGCATACATTCATAATACATACAGTCAGTGTTGGGAAGGATACTTTCAAAACGTATTCCATTACAGAATACAGAATACATGGCCAGAAATGTCATTTGTAACGTATCCCGTTACATTACTCAATCTGAGTAACGTATTCTGAATACTTGGATTACTTCCACATTGAATTGTATTTTATAAGTGTAAGAATGTGGCCATCACATACAGCTTACTAAACAGGCCTATTCTGGTGTGTTCTTCTGTTCCAACTAGCTGAATGTGTACCTGAATAAGCAGATAGATTGTTGTATTTGTAGTCCCGAACTGCATACTACAAAAATCTAACCAAAGTCTAAATGTGTGGACACACAAAGCCGACGGGCAAACGACGGCAGAAAAGGCAGTTGGGCTGATCAGTCTCCCAAATTGGTCAAAAAAGTGCCTCGGAACACACCAAAGCGACAGCATGTAACAGCAGGCGGCGCTAATCTGTACTGTCGCCCAAAAATGAAAACCGGCAGCTGATTGGACGAACGCGTCACATGGGTCTTGTTTCTCCGGAAATTCAAAGACAGACTGTCATGGCGGCTTGTTCAGAATACGATCTCATATTGTACTAAAATAGTTCACCGAAACGTGTTTCTGAAAACATTTTAAGCGAGAAATAGGCCATGCAGTTGCTGAATCTGTCTTCATTTCAGATCGACAAAGGTCAGTTTAAAAGATTTTCGTCAGATTTTGAGAGACTCTAGTCACGCTCATTCCGCTCCCCGTTTCCGGGTTAGCACTCTACCAATCAGATGGGTCATTTGAGTCCAACTGAGCCCCGCCGATTATACATGTCAAATCGGCGACGGCAGTAATTTGGATGCTGAATGGAGGTTGGTTGCTGGCAAGCAGAGGTTGCACTGCACAGTTATATTTCATTCTCCCTGTTCTTTCTTTAATGTCAAATGCTGTTTGAATTTCAAAGATAGAAACGCATTCCTGCCCTGGCTCTGTTGTGCCTCTTCCGGCTCCATTGTGACTGATCACGCAAATAGCTAATTTTTTCGTTTTCATATTGGGGCTTCTGGGAAATGCATGGAGTTGCCTTAATTTATTTAGAGAGTGAATAAACTCGTGAAATAGAGAAGTATTGTCATGTAATCCATTGATTTCAACAATGTAACTGTATTCTAAATACCAACTATTTAAATTGTAACTGTTAATGGAATACAGTTACTCATAATTTGTATTCTCAATACGTAACGCTGGTACATGTATTCCGTTACTCCCCAACACTGCATACAGTATACATAAATAAATAAAGCAATTGCAATTTCAAAATAGTGTCTCTTCTCTTCAACCAATATTATTATTCAGTAGCAGAGAAATCTTTCTTTCAACAAGTCCTCCAAACCATATGACTATATAGGTCGTTTATTCCTCTCCTCGTCCTCATAGCTTAACCATGGTCTGTAAAAATAATGGATGTAGTATCAGTGACGTCACCCATTAGTTTGTGGCCTGCCGTTTTGAACCCTGAAGTTTGGCATTTGGCTGTAGCCATCTTGGTATTTTGGAGCCAGAAGTGACCATATTTGGACAAGAAGGCGGAGCTGGGGAGGATGACGTGGCTAAACCATTGTCGTCTATGGTTTGAATGGCGGTGCTCTAGGCTAAAGTAAGAAAGATTTTTAACTGGCTGCCGCGAGACACCCAGCTGAGTTTTGCCAGCAGGTAAACGGTGACCTCAGGGTACTGGCAACGGTAATCTGCATGTATGGCATTACACAGACAGAGCTGGTTGAAAATCGACAGACTAACGCTAGTGCTACCTAGCTAGCTTTGGTTGGCAACGTGCTACCAGATGCTGAACAAGACATTTTTAGGCGACCAAAATGTTCAAATGAACATTGATTAAGGGAAAACACACAGTGAGAGGGTCAAAGTTTAAGATGAAAAAAAGGACAACACCCAAAACCAAGTTCACGGATAATTTAATGTCCAAAGAGTGCCACGGATGGCATTCAAAAGCTAAAACTAGTTCAGTTTAGAAAGAGATTGTGGGTTAGGTTAAAATCATACATTTGTTACATTCCTTCATTTCCAGGTAAGCACGTGACACAGAACGTAGGTTTGTTCTGTTTGTTCAGTAAAGTAAGCACCACCATATGGCCAACCTTACATTTTTAGCCCTACTACTGGTAAGATGCTAACAATAACAAAATGATCAGTATGTTTTCTGTCCCATCTAACACTTGTCGTATTGCAAGGTATAAGGAACACTGCAGACTCTACGGGCTTAAGACTTTTACTCGTTATTTCTGACATTATAGATCTATAACCACACTGCAACAGTATTTTTCAGGGGTTTATATTTTCCATCCTAGTTGTACAGTAGATGCAAGAACTACGAACATCTCAACACATTTGCACATTCATTGGCAACAAACATGCAATTAGGTAAATGTCCGTGTGGAATCAGCTGTGTTCGAGTATGTGTGTATATGTGTGTATGAAAGCTGCACGTAGTCATGACACTGCCTCCACAGGTTACGTCTCCTCCACATTCCTCATACTAGTGTGCTTAAAAAGCTCTTGGTACACTGCAGTCATCACTCATCTCACTTATCCTGAATGGGTTCCATTTTTCCCTCCAAACACATACTGTCCATACTGTACACACTCATAACCAGCTGACTATAAGAATTCATAGATGAGTGTGAGCAGATTATATCATGAGCTGTGGTGCATTTGGATGCCCATGACTGGCAGCAGGCATCTGCACATCAACCCTCTGATGCCCACAGATATAAAGCTCTTTGTTGTAATCTCTGCTGTCTAAAAACTACTGTTTATTAGATTGTTTTTTTAATGAAACAAACTATTGTCCTTATTAGATAAAATTGTCTCCACTTATTTTATTTTATGAACAATCCCATTTTTGTAGAAAAAAAAATCAATCTGGGTTTCACTTTCTATAAAGCACTGAGACTTCTCTTGTTAAGGTCAGCAATGACTCCCTGCTTGCTGCCGACGCAGGCCTGTAAATTTGAATTCTCCTTGACCTCAGCTCAACCTTTGACACAGTGGACCATAATGTCTAAATCAACTGTCTGAAAAGCTATGTTGGCATCAGTAATGTGGCTCTGGAGTCTGGACTGGTTAATCTCCTATCTATAGGGCAGATTTACGTACCTTATCTGTCCAACAGGGCCTTCTCTGTTAAACTTGGAGATGCCTCCTCCTCCCCCTTTAGTGCTTTTCTCTTTTGGGGGTCCCCCAGGGATCTAATATGGGTCCCCTCTTATTTGCATTACGTTCATAGACATAACATTGGTTTTCATTGCTATATGAAAGACATGCAGCTGTTTGTTCCGATCAGTGTTGGGGAAGTTACTTTTAAAAAGTAGTGTTTGCTCCTTACTTCTTAAAAAAGTAATCCGTTACTTTACTTAGTTGCCCCCTATGGAAAGTAACTTTTTACGTTACCCGTTACTTTTACATTACTTTTAAAAGCAGGCGTCTCTGGCAGAGACTGAAGTTAATTATACAAAAACTATCTTTGACCATAAAGCCAATCTATGGTTTATCAGTGAAGTGTCTGAACTACACTGCAGACTGGAGTCTCTACTCACAGAGTGACGGCTGATTCATTATGAACAAGTCCAGCGCGGGTTGAATGCACATCAGCCGGTCATTCGCGTTAACACGGTGTTAGTGTATGTAATGTCTGTATCGATTTGTACCGGTCGCGCAGCCACGATGGTCCGTGCATTGTCACATGCAGCCTCTTTTCTGGAAATCCTTGCATGTCCGTGCAACCGACAGAGGACTTAAGGAGATGTGATGTTGAACTGCATGTGCCAATGCCACTTAACCCAAATGCCCCATCAACAGCACGGGAGAGGAGAGACAGAAGAGCCTCATCGTCTGTAGTGAGGTAATCTCGGTCTAATGTTAGACTACATTGCAAAAATATCACCATGCATTCATAACCTCGTGATTCAGTGAGAGTGAGCCCAAAACATCGGAAAGTATGTTTTTGTGACATTTCTTTATTTACATTTTGTCAAAAAGAAAAATCAATAGCAAACGTCGGTCTCCTCGGCTGTGAACCACTCCTGGCGTGCGCCCATAGATGTATTAAGAGCGTGCGCCTAGCAAATCCACCATTATAATAGCAATCCGCCATGGAACAAGCGCACCTGCTTTTAAAGGGAATGTGAGATAACGCTCTGATTGGTTTATTGCACGTTACGCCCAAACCACACCTATGAGTAATGTAGCTACTTCAGACCAACCCATTTTAGATTTGCATCGGGCGCAAGAGTCATTTATCCCGCCCGTATAATAGCAACAGCCCGAGATCCGCCCACAAAGCTACTTGCGTTTGGCGTTTGATACTTGCATTTCAGATCGTTAAAATAGGGCCCTTTTTCTTAATTTGTTGCACTTCGTAACATTGTGGGGAAAGGTTCTATATACCGTAAGTAAACATATGAAGCAAGCCAAAAAGAAGTTGAGTAAGAAGAAGAAATGTTCCAAGTCTGACTTTTTAGACATTGTTATACTGTAAATGTCAATAATATATTATTTTTTTTTGTGAAACAGGTATTAATATTATTATCATAATATTATAAATGTATCATTATCAAGGCAAGTTTAATGGAAGAAACCTCAGGAAGAGCAACAGAAGAGGAATCCCTCTTACAGCAATAGAAAAAATATCTTTTCTTGCTTGCCACCAACTAGTGGTCATTGGAGTAACAGCAGTTTAAGAACTTTCACACTCCCTGGAGTAGCCAAAGTTTTAACCTCAATCCCACGTAGCTGTTCATTCAGAAGCCATGCTGGGTGACAGAGCTTTATATGGGGGTACTATTGAAGCAATATTATGCCATAGCTTGAACACAAAGAAGAAAAGGAAAACCTACAGTGTGCACATGGGCTAATGCAGCTAATCAGTCTTAAAAAGATGAGGCTAATACTTTTTTCGGCACTGCATTTTTCAAAACGATTAATATAAACATGAAGCTACCTGTGAAAAATGCAATGCGTAGACAACGTGTAGCTGTACTATTTATGTTGCCTGGCTTGCTTTGATAGGTAACATTAAACTATTGTTTTATCAGTGGACAAAAAAATCCATGAATGGCTGTATGGAACTGTTTTATCACAATGCTGTTTTAAAATGCTGCTCTTAATGGATTATATGATGTATGTTTTATTAGCAGGTTACTTTAAAATGATTTCTTCATTTTTTTAGCTTTGTTATCTCAAATGTTTTACTGCGGCAATTTTTAAGATGGTAATACAACATTATGTAAAATTTTCATTTTTCTTGCATCAAGTATTAGCGTTCATGCTTTTATTCAAATACTGCATTTCATAAAAGAAAAATAGCAGTTTAAAGTTAATATTTGAGCTTCTGTCCTTTCTCTATATTGATAATAAAATCAGAACCTCGGTTTGTGCATATCTCAGTAGTTCATGTAATGTTATTGAAATAATGAAATTGTACATTCATAAACACATTAAGGTCCACATTTGAAGAGATTATTATGGTAGAAAATAGTTCAGTGACTTTGTAAGACAATTATATTCATGTAAATGTATGCTCTGAAATCACTTTCAAACTAATGGTTACATGTTATGTGGAAAACATTTGCATTAAATCTAGAGGATTTAGAAGCTGTTGGATGATGGATTGGATGATTTTCTAAGTTAGAATATAGAGATAGAAGTTAGATTTAAGAAGTTAAAAAAATATCTCATCTTTCTGGAATAATGTGTGAAAGATGGAACGTGGATACTTTGTTTCAAAGTACTATTCTCACTTCCTTTAACAAGGCTTTGGTTGGATAGGTTTTCATTAACAGGATGCGCTGTTCCACAAACTCATAACTCTTGGGATGAACAAAAGTCAACAAAAAAACGTAGGCTAGTCCTGCATGTGGTGGCTGCAGGTGTGGCTGTCCTGCAGCTACATACAAAAGAGAGTCATGATTCGAGCTGGCAGCTGCCCAAGCAGCAGGGCAGAGGGAAGCTGTGGCCTGCACATTCCTCCACAGCATCTAATAGGAGTGATGACAGCAGGGAGCACAGAGCAGCATAACTGGCCACAGTGTTAGCAATACTAGCAATAACCTGGCCATTGTGTGTCTGGCATGAGCAGGTGTGCTGCAGGTACTGATAGACACATCCCTTCCACAGAGAGGCTGAGGTATGCAACAAGTGGATTTAAAGTGGGGCTTGATGCATAGGCTGTATAAGTGAAGCCAAAATGTCTTGATCGCCCTCTGGTGGCTGGCTGCAGTATAGGTCATGCTCGCGTGCTTTCTCTTCACGCACGAGCAAATCAGTTTCTTCTCCTGAAAATCTCTCCTTCCTGCTTAGCAAATACGCCATCATAATAGCAATGCGCCGAGGTACAAACGCGCAAAAACGTCTTTAAAAGGTAATGGGAGATGACACTCTGATTAGTTTATTACATGTTAAGCCCAAAACACACCTATGATTAATTAAGACACTAAGTACAACCCTTTTGAACCATGTGCCCGGCGCATGGACCCTTTTTTTCCACTGTTAAACTAGCAGAAGTGGATTCGTACACGCCCTAAACGCACCTGCGGCGTGCACTTAGATTGTTAAAATAGGGCGCTCTGGCTCCAAAATTACAAGATGGCAGCGTCCGTATCTGGGATACTTTGGCTTCACTTTTGTACAGTGAGAGGAAGTGGAGACGCGTTGATTTAAAGGTGCCCTGTGTAGTTTTCTTGTAAACAAACAAAAATTATGTTTACATTCAGTGCTACTCACCAAATCGCATTTAGCGTATCTTCGAGGTTCTTCTTCTTCATAAAACATTTGCAAAGTAATTAAGCATTGTTTACATTCATGCATGTTACCGCCACCTGTAGATCAGTGGAATAGTCTGACACCATAAATAGGACTGAGTATCGTTTCACCCACATGCATGCGCCTGTGCTTTGTGCGTGTGTACGAGATAAACAACACGGGGACCCACTCACAGAAAAACATCTCCATAGTGCTAGTAGAGGTCTAAAATTCTACAGGAAACCTTTAACTAATAACTTTTACTGCTGTTGCTGTGACGGAAAACTTCTTTGTGTGCAATACTTGTACTTTCTGAGTATTTTCTAAGTCAGGCGACTCCACTGGTTGCAAAAAGAAGTCTGTTTCTATAGAAGTCTATGGGAAAATGACCCTACTTCTCACTTGATTCATTACCTCAGTAAACATTTTCATAATGAGAGTATGGTCTCAGTCGCTACTTTTAACTCTTTGTCAACAGCATTATGTTCATTTTGTAAATTATGGTGTCATTTATTTCAAAATTGACGATAAAGCAGGGGATGCTTTAGGGGCGGTGCTACACGCTGACTTGTCAAACATGACAGAGGCTTAGCAATGCTAACCATGGCACTGTGTACATTAAAATAGACCTGAACTTGTTTTTGGGTGTTGTCCATGATTTCATCTTAAATGTTGACCCTCTCACTGGCCCTCATTTATGAAACGTGCGTAGGACCTAAAACAGGCGTAGGACGGGTGTACGCCGATTCCTACGCAAAGCAAGGCATTTATCAATTTGAACGTGAGCGTAGGCTGCGGTAAAATCTCACGTCTGGTCTGAACTTGTGTACGCAAGTTTTCGAGTCAGTGTGGACAGGAGAAGGAGAAGTCATCAGTTGATCACTTATCAGCAATGACAGATCTGGCGCTTTTAGAGGACCTCTATGCGCTGGTACAACAGTGCACACGTACGCGCAAGGGCCACGGTGGAGCGCTCCATCGGATTGATTAAGGGCAGATGACTCTGTCTTGCATCAGTATATACACGGCTGAAAAGTCTGCAACATTGTTTTAGCCTGTGGGGTTCTGCACAACATCGCGCAGGAAAACAGGGTGCCATAAATGTAGTGATGGAGCCAGATGACCCGATGCCCACAGAGCAGTGTCCAGCACAGCCCAACTGGGGCTATACGTAGGAGACAGGATATTATTCCTCGCTTTTAAAAGGTATAGTGTTATGTTTGAGAATGATACTCAATACAGGAAACATGACGATGCACAACATTTTTATTTATACTTCAAGTTTTCGTTTCTCTTTTAAAGTATCGTTAATGGTCACAAGCGAACGATTTATTTCTGCCATCGACCGACATATTTCGGCTTGTTTTTCCAGCCCCTCTGCTGTCAGGAGACAGGGTCGAGGTGGTAGTCCAGCACGGGGGGTGGAGGACACGCGCTCTCCCTCACAGTTGTTGCCTGGCTGACTCATGAAAAAAACACGAGTAAAATAAAAGACACTGCATAAACTCCGCTACTGTGTGTTTATTTAAATATAGTTAGGTGTAGGCCTAAGAGATTGCAATATAAGCCTGTATATTACTATTAGGACTATAGCTCACATACATCAAGGATGTATACATTAAATAAACTTCAGCCGGAGTCCGATTTACTACGGCAACACTGTTGACTGCATCAGTGATCTCTTTCCATTCCGCATTCTTTCTACAGCCTTTAATACCAGTTTTCAGGCTGACAAATAGTACACACGTTAGTGCAAATGAACCTGAGATATCAGGGTTTCAATCTCCACCTCTGAAAAGTACCGCTTCTTAGCCGGATTACGTCTCGCCATGTCGTAAATTGTAGGGGCGAGGCCTCAAAACCGAGAATATAATGGGGCGTGATATTTAAATTATGATCGTTCAATGTACGACCATTCTTACGATTGGTGTGATACGAACTTTTCATGAATCACACGTGAAGCCTGTCGTAAGATGATTTCTGAACTCATATCTGCGCTGGTTTCTACGTTAGGTTGATAAATGAGGGCCACCGTGTGTTTTCACTTCATCAAAGTTAATTGGAACATTTGGTCGCCTAAAAATGTCTTTTTCAGCGTTATGCCAATCAAGCTAGCTATCTAGCGTTAGCTGATTTTCTGTACTGCCGTACATGCAGATGAAAGGCGGCAGTAGCCGGAGGTCCACGATTAACCAGTAAATTTTCCACTGGATGACTTGCTTCAGAAGGGTTGAAAATCTGCAACTTTCCCCTTTTAGCGATTAGTTTAGCGCAGCGCCATTGCAACCATTAACAACACTGGCTTGGCTGCGTCATCCTTCCCAGCTCCTCCCTCTAGTCCAAAAATCGTCACATTCAGTTGGAGAAAAAAACAACAATATGGCAACGCCCGTATCGCTGAACTCGAGGCTTCAAAACGGCAGACCATAAAACAATGGTTGACGTAACACTCTCCGCCCACCTAGAGGCAGGTTCTGTTTGAGGTTTCGGCTTGTTAAAAGGAAGTTTTTCCTTGCCGCCGTCGCACCAAATGCTCTTGGGGGAATTGTTGGGTGTCTCTAAATTATAGAGTGGGGTCTAGACCTACTCTATCTGGAAAGTGTCCTGCAATAACGCCTGTTATGATTTGACAATATAAATAAAATTGAAATTGAAATAGAGCAACTTTAAGAAAAAATGACCATATTGTTTGTAATGTCCCTTATAGAATGCTGAAAGGATGTCATGAAACCTGGAGGTTGGATTTACCGGCCTTTACCATCTAGGCTGTAGCTGGAGCCATAAAATTGAAAACTGTGGGACATAAAGTGGAATCTGTAAGTGTTTAGATATTCACACTCATAGCTTTTACCAACAATAAATGCCAACATTATACTTTTGTACAACAATAAATAAACGTTTCATCACTATATTTTACAGACAATCGAGGATTGTGTGGTCCAGTAGACCCATGTTTGTCTGACAACATGTATTATGTATTAGCACTTCTAGTTGAGTAGGAGTTGAGTAGCTTGGTAGTGTGTGCATTTTAGAAAACAGAGCAGAGAACAATGTATACAGTAAGTTAATTCAGTTATAACTGACTGCAAAAGGCCTAACAACAAAGTAATCTGAGTTTTGCAAATAAAAAGATGGGCATTGGGTGGAGTCACCCTCAATGACCTCCCAGATTAAAAATGAAGATACAATAAGCCAAAAAGTAAAACAGTGTTAGGAGATACTGTACCAATTAAGTACAATTGAAGAAACAGCATGAATTAGCTCAAACTTTCAGAGGCCAGAGCAATCAACACAGACTCTGCCTTTCCCTCCAGTCAATCTGAGGTTTCTTAAACTGCACACTGCATTTAGTACACAAAAATAAACAAACTGGTATTGCAAAGGGACTTTAGTGTGGGAGCCGGTGGTGTAGCCAACTGACAGAGAGTGTCCTGTTAGTGGGCAGGGGAAAGGTGGCACCACTACACAGCGCTGCCTGTGATTCAGAGGGGAAAATGTTATCACAGTAAACCGGTAAACAGAAAATGTTCCAGGGCTCCCCTACGGGAACTGGGACACAAACACATAAAGCTCACTGAGTCTGAGGCTGCTGGAAAACCAATATCCAGTAAATGGAAATGAAGTCACTTTGGATCAAGAAATGACAGCACAGAACGTATTGTATGTGTGAGTAAGAAACAGGCCTGGCTACACTCAACCTTAATGTAGCTCATTGCAAAAATGTGCTTCCTTCAGCAAACTAGCGAGATCATTTGTTTGCTCAGCAGCTAGCAGCATGCACTAATACCCAATGACAAATATTCAGTGTTACTGGCGTCTAAAATTAGGCAGGAGTGTTTGCGCTAATATTCAACTGGATTGAGGTCATATATTCAAAGGGCTCTTTGAAATTCTTACAGGTTTGGGGTGTGAAAATTCTTGGAGGGCCTTGAGGGCCCTCAAAGTGAAAGAAAGTAACCAACCTGGACAGACAATATGCTTTAAAGCTGCTGCTGAACTTTAGACTTTACCAGCATCTAAATAGCACATACTGTATACTTAAAGTCCAGTCATGTTCCTGAGGAAACACATTTCTAAAGAAAGAGAAGCTGAAACCTCTCTGGCTACTTGAAGCAAATTACTGAAGTCGTGGGATATTTATAGCACTGAATAGGAGGCGACTGGACTGTTTTTAGTCTAAGGGCCCTGACACACCAACCCGATTATCGGCCGTCAGACAGTCTGACGAGGTCAGTGACTCGAGTCTGTTCGGAGTGTTCTGTGCCGTCGTCCGTCCGAGGAGCTATCGGCCTTTATTTTGGCCGACCCAACATGCTCAGTCGAAGACAGGGCAGTCGGGACTCACCCGGAAATGGCAAGCGGATGAGCCTCTCAAAATCTGACGAAAATCTTTTAAACTGATCTGAAATGAAGACAGATTCAGCAACTGCATGGCCTATTTCTCGCTTAAAAGTTTTTCAGAAACACGTTTTGGTGAACTATTTTAGTACAATATGAGATCGTATTCTGAACAAGCCGCCATGACAGTCTGGCTGTGAATTTCCGAAGAAAAAAGACCCACGTGACGCGTTCGTCCAATCAGCTGCCGGTTTTCATTTTCTGGGAAACAATACAGAGAAGCGCCGCCTGCTGCTATGGAGACATATTAAGTTTCGCGCACCCACAGAGCGTACGCTCAAGTCGGTGTCGCCTCAGTGTGTTTTGAGGCATTTTTTTGGACCTCGGGGACCCGACTGATCAGTCCGACTGCCTTTTCTGCCGACGGTCGGTCGTCTGGTTGGTGTGTAACAGCTCTAAGGGTGCTTTCACACCTATAGGTCGGTGGACTCGGTGCGATTCAGGGGTGAAGTTGCAAGATTGTTGCATTTTTCATTTGGTTTGGGTTAGCTTTCACACTGCACTTTGTGAAATCTGAACAGCTGATAGACGGCGAGTGATGATGATGTGTTGTCACACAGACAACCAGCGATGTGTGCTCAGAATAGCTTATGGATTTGAATGTTATCATCTCTTAAATCATACTATTAGTGCATGAATTGTGTGCAAGATTGAAATTGCAGGCTAGTAAATGCAGTGTTTTTGGTTCACTTCCTGTATTTGGGTCAGATTGCGTTCTCACCTAAAGTCAACCAAACTCTAGTTCACCTGTAAGCGAACTGAGACCCACCGTTTTTAAGCGGACCAGAGTTCTTTTTTTTTTTGTCGCCCCTAGGTCACATCTGCAGCTTGTTCAAGTTACAGTGAGTCAGGCCAATGCCGATAAAGCGGTCGCAAGTGTGGTTACACTTTTCAGAATTCTTCGCAGACAACGTTCACTGTAATATAATACAAACCCCAATTCCAATGAAGTTGGGACGTTGTGTAAAACGTAAGTAAAAATAGAATACAATGATTTGCAAATCCTTTTCGACCTATATTCAATTAGATACACTAGAAAGACAAGATATTTAATGTTCAAACTGATAAACTTAATTGTTTCTTTACTAAATATTCACTCATTTTAAATCTTGATGCCTGCAACACGTTCCAAAAAAGCTGGGACAGGGGCATGTTTACCACTGTGTTACATCACCTTTTCTCTTAACAGCACTCAATAAGCATTTGGGAACTGAGGACACTAATTGTTGAAGCTTTGTAAGTGGAATTCTTTCCCATTCTTGTCTGATGTACGACTTCAACAGTCTGGGGTCCATCCATCCATCCATCCTCTTCCGCTTATCCGGTAACGGGTCGCGGGGGTAGCAGCTCCAGCAGGGGACCCCAAACTTCCCTTTCCCGAGCCACATTAACCAGCTCCGACTGGGGGATCCCGAGGCGTTCCCAGGCCAGGTTGGAGATATAATCCCTCCACCTAGTCCTGGGTCTTCTCCGAGGCCTCCTCCCAGCTGGACGTGCCTGGAAAACCTCCCTAGGGAGGCGCCCAGGGGGCATCCTTACCAGATGCCCGAACCACCTCAAATGGCTCCTTTCGACGCGAAGGAGCAGCAGCTCTACTCCGAGCTCCTCACGGATGACTGGGCTTCTCACCCTATCTCTAAGGGAGACGCCAGCCACCCTCCTGAGGAAACCCATTTCGGCCGCTTGTACCCTGGATCTCGTTCTTTCGGTCATGACCCAGCCTTCATGACCATAGGTGAGGGTAGGAACGAAAACTGACCGGTAGATTGAGAGCTTTGCCTTCTGGCTCAGCTCTCTTTTCGTCACAACGGTGCGATAAATTGAGTGTAATACCGCACCCGCTGCGCCTATTCTCCGACCAATCTCCCGCTCCATTGTTCCCTCACTCGCGAACAAGACTCCAAGGTACTTGAACTCCTTCACTTGGGGTAAAGACTGTCTGGGGTCTCCATTGTCAAATATTGCGCTTCATAATGCGCCCAACATTTTCAATGGGAGACAGGTCTGGACTGCAGGCAGGCCAGTCTAGTACCTGCACTATTTTACTACGAAGCCACGCTGTTGTATGATGATGAGACACTTATACAGTCCTTTATTTACGGTGCTATCTTGCGCTACATCGTTGATAAAGACAGTAAAACATTTCTTCGGCCGGTAGCCTACAACGACTGTGTGCTTCCTGAATGATAGCTGTCAATCAAGGTAAACTAAGGAGGTCCATGGATGGGATCACCTTCAAAGTGACCAATCATAGGTGCCTCCCTTGGTTTCCGCCCCAAAATGTCAAAAGTCAGTTTCATCCGTGCGAGCAGAAATCAGGTTCGCGAGGAGAGTTTACCTGCGAGAGCGTGTATGCCCTCCACCGCTCGCACAGCAGACACTCGCGGGGCGCGTGGTGGCTGCTCTGTGCGCGTGCTGCTTAGTTTTATATGCGCAGGTGCAATTCTTTCCTTCTGCCTATGTTGTGTTTCACGCTCGCAGCTGCCTTTACAACTCTCGATTGATGAATTGGTCCGCGGAGTAATATCTGCGTGTGTGAAATGATATAATTAGCTATATTAGCTAATTAAACTATATCCTGACAGTATTACATGAAACAGATAATCAAATAATCAAAAAATAATAATAATTATGTTCCTCTGCCTCCTCCTAGTGCGCCTAATGGCATTTACAAGATTCCACCGCAACCGAAGGAAAACAGCCAATCAGAGCAGAGGAGTCTTTAACACAGTCAATCACTGCTCGTGAGTGGCGATCGAACTGTTAAACTAGGCAGCGATGATCAAATGAGTCTACCGCATTTCCTATTTCACGCCTCAAATTATTTCAGAAACATATTTTACTGTGGGTGGTGCTTGGTTTTGGCTCAACTGTTCAACATGACAGCCAGGTCACAAAAAAAAACATTTTATTTCTATGATATGGACTTTCAGTTAGCCCCCCATACAACACTCAATGATCTGCAGTTACCGGTTTTTGAAGAGCTTTTTGACTGGTAGTGTGAGCTTGGTATGGGGATTGGGTGGAGTCTGTACGGTACATAATCTGCCTTGTCCTCTGAAGATGAAGGCCTCCCACACTCAGACATAACAAGCTGAGCGTGCCTCCTCCACAGGCATGTTTGTCTCTTTAGGGTCTCCCAACAATCAATCCCATCGATTCCAGTCTGGGTTCACAATATAGAGAAAAAAGATTTAGTGTCTGTACAGTAGCTATGAATCAAATACTATCTCATCCCACTCAATGTGGGTTGGAATACTTAGAAAACAATATACTAGCTACATTTGAATCAACTGCAGTTTTGTCAGCAAAAATGATCAAGTTTAAAGAATTTTAGCTTTGTAACGTTTAAAGAACGGCAGTATCTGTATGAGTTTTCAAAAGTAAGGGAGGTTGACATACAATAATTGTATTCACTGACAGCAAAATAGATTTATGACAACAGTTTGCCACTTTACAAGCTGTGCACACCCATGGCACACCTACATTTAGCTTTAGTTCATACAAGTTAAAATTATCTAATTAATTTGTTTATGAGCAGCTGAGAAGGAATTCATTTCAGCCTTCCTGTACTGAGGCCTGGGTAATCAGGGAAGTACGTGACCAGCAGCCAGTCTCTACATGGGATGTTGAAAACACAAAATAAACCCAGTAGAAAAGTGTTGCGTTTCTGATGGCTATCAGAGTTGGCATCTTTGGAAGCCTGAACCCACTCTCATTTTGCACTTTCTTTTACGCAATCTCAGGGAGTGTTATTGATGTAGAAACACACACATGTACTGTAGACTTGTGTTATCATGACCAACTGAGTGAGTGACAATCCTCAGATGTCAGCACTTTCAATTACAAGAGTTTCAAATCACTATAAGAGAACTGAGGTTGACTGGACTTTGGCCAGAGAGATACTAAGGCCAGAGAGTGATACTGAAGTGATGCTAATGAAGACTAGCACTGAACATGACACTACAGATACACCACAATGAGCAAACCTGCAACAACTCTCATTTCTCTATTTTCTCATTTATAGCTATCGTTAATGTGTACAAATAAAATGCCAAAAATCCAAAGTCCAATAGGATTCAAATCAAATCCCTGCCATAAAACATACCGTTTTTTCTCCCTCTGAACTAGCCACCCTGGAGTCTGTAAGAGTCTCCAAAACCTCAGTGCATGAAAGAGTATTTGGTACACTGGGATGTTAGAGTAAGAAATAATCTTGTCTTTCTTCATTTTTGATACTATGTTATTTAAAGAGTTGAAGAACCTGCAGTCTCTGATGTACAGACCAAACCAACAACCACAACCAAAAGGGAGAAAAATGTCTAACCTTCTGGTCCAGTTTATATTTGGAGGTATGGTGTTCCTCTTGGGTGTGCTTCCTCTGTATCCTCTCCCAGAGAGGCTCAAAGACCATCGGTTTGTTCCTGAGCAGGAGGGTCTGGGCTGACCTGGGTGGCTGCTGGTCATCTTTGGCCTCAGGGGCAGCAGCCAGAGTTTGACCCACAGGAACAAGACGGGGGACCTGAGAAGGGGCAGAGGCCTTCTTCACCTGGTGGTCACTGTCTGAGCCCGTCCTGGGGAAACCAGGATCTGATAGGTCAGTATCTCCCTCCGACTTCAGGGAGCCCTTCCCTTCCTGGTTCAACGGAGACTTCACAAAAGTTTGCTTCAGCAGAGCCCTCTTCCTTGACTTGTCCTGTTTGAGTTTTTTCTAAACCACAGAACACATTATATGGTTTAACTCATCTGCACAAATTCACTTCACAAGTTACACACTGTCTCATTGTAGGGTAACTCATTTATTTTACCTTGCTAACAACAGATTTGTCCATCTCAGCAGGGGGGAGGAAAATCACTTCCTTGACAGCCAGTTGAGGAGACTTAGTGCTGTGGTCAAAAAGACAAATGGGTACAATGTAGTAGATGAAAATGGCTTAAATGATTAAAAAAACACACTAAATCACAACAAGAGATGACATAAACTAACAGTTTAAAGAAAGATGAAGTGCTAAAACAAAGCTTTGTACAAACAAAAAATACACTATAGGCGTTTTCGGACCGGAGGAACTTTTTCATAGTTCTTAGAACCCAGTCTAAGAACCCCCATTTTATTGTGTCGTGACCGCAAGAACTACGAATGATAGTAGTTCTCAAAAAGCTGTTTTATAGGGACGTTTTTAGCTCCTATTCCAGAGTAGATACTCTTCCAGCACAAAAGGAACTTTGTACAGTGTAATGTTAAGTAATTTTATTTCGACAGGGGCAGTGCACAATTAAACATTAACCTTGTATAAAAACGAGGAGAGATGCATTGTACCAGGTTTTAGCACAATTGCTATGTTATGCCCATAGTCCCTGGGCAGGTAGGTAAGTGTCCAAACATAAGTGTACGTCGATAATTGATCGATCCCATGAACCAATTCAGCACCGGCAACCGGCATTTTTAACTGCAAGCTAACTAGCCAGCCAGCTGCTAAAAGAGTAGAATTTACCAACTTAATGCTTCATTTACACACTCTTTTCACAGCGTAGAAAGCACATTGCTATCGCCAGATGTGACAACTTTGTTCGGCTTATTTTCTGTAACCAGTGTAGCATGAAAGCCGTTAGCAATTAGGCATTAGCTAGCCAGCCGTCTGCTATTTAGCCTGCTAATTCCGCCATAGTTTCATTCTACCCCGGTTACAGAAAACTGTTTTTATGGATTCCACTGCAGTTCTAGGCAAGACCCGCCCTACGAAGCAGCCCAGTCAGGATAGCTGATTGGTCAGGAGATGGGACCTGAACAAATCGGGTTCCGTTACCTTGCCCAAGCATGGGCGCCTGGCCAATGGTAGCGCATAAATGCTAATGAAGGGTGGGTCTTGCCTAGAACTGCAGTGGGTTCCATAATAACACGTCCCTCCACTGTACTCCCTGCCATTAGGAGACTATTTTGCTGAGAGGACAGTTAGCTAGCCAGCTGTAGTACTTTGCTAGCAGCGGGGAGTGAGGCGGAAGGACTGGCCTGCTTACGTCACTTCAGCATTCCTTTTACCGGTGCAAATGCAAACAGAAGAAAGCCTTTGAAAGTATGTAGTTCTCGGGGGAGCTCCCCAGTTTGTAGTTCCTCTCAGGGAATCCCTAGGACTCTTTGGTCCGAAAACGCCTTGTGAATCTCTGATTGTTGTTACATTGTGTGAGTATGACATGTTAAGTCACATAACATCATGTGTTAATTAATGCTGTAGAGTGTTTCTTCCATTAGGGTGCGTTACATTATGTTGTTGCTATATGTCATGGCATGTAAAGTGTGTTTTCTACCATATTGTCAAGTCATATTACTCCAGTCTCAGCATTGCAGAAGGACTGTCCATCACCTGTGTTGGGAGTCATGAGGTGGAAGGGAACAAGAACTGGGAACCCATATCACTACAGGCTCTGAGTACTGGGACGTACTGGTGTAACTGGTCAATGGGCTGATGCGAGCGGTCTTTAGCTGCAATAACAGTCAAAGCATCAATAACAGCGATTTTACAGATTACATGATTTTGATATATGTTGTGACACAATTTCTAGGAATTCAAATGAGAAACTATTTATTAATAATAAAATCGCATAGGAATGTCTATTTTTGGCTAAGCTAGTGAATTAAACATCTGACAAATCAAGACACTTGTAAATCCAATATTGCCGAAAAGTAGGCCTGCTTTTAACTTTAACAACAAATCATCTTGGCTCTCTATTTCTACTTTTCTCTCTCTCGGTAAAGCATTTTCTCATTTTTTGAAAACTGCTACAGGTGGGTGACAAATGAAAGGAAAACAACATCAAGTGTCTTAATAAGGCGTTGTTCCATCATGCGCAGCGTCAGCACATCTTGTCATAGATTCTCCAAGTGTGTAGAACTCTACTGGAGGGCTGAACAGCATTCTTCCAAAAGATTAGGTGTTTATTGATGGTGGTGGAGAGCACTGTCTGACATGTTGCTCCAAAGTCTTGGGTTGACATCTTTCATACTCATCAAACCATTCAGGGAACACTTACGTTTTGATTGGAGGCATTTCTTAATTTTCTAAAGTCAATTATTGACATCTTTCCTTCAATTTGTCTCCAGTCTGTATATTTAGAATAGTTACCTACTTACTTGGATGTTACTTTGTACATCTTCACACATCAGTGACTATAGATATGTGGGGGAGTCTCTCCATTTTTGCTCCCCATATTACTGTGCAACCCTCAGTGACACGCAGAACCAACCTTAACTGTCTTGTTTTCTTTGTGTGTTTCTAGATGAGTAGTCGCGGCTGAGCTGGAAGTGGGAATTTGGACATTTTCCCTGCAGCAAAAGATAATTTGCGTCATCAATTTACACCTGTACTTCACACATAATCAACTTTATGTAACTGGGTTGTAGGTCAAGAGATAGCTCTACCAGATCTTAGTACAAGCTTCATCCAAATAATTCACACAGTAGGGCTGCACAATATATCGTTTTGCGCACATTGCGGAAGATACTCTACTATATATTAAGTGGTGCCTTTTTTATTCAATTCAATGTCAATTTGTTCAATAAAAGAGTGTTAGAAATTATTTCCTTTTTTTTTTTTTTTTTTAATTCAACAAGCAATTTGTTATATTTTAGCAGAATACTGAAAGCAGCAGAAATGAGTACACTTTAATATGTTTGTTTTTATCATTGTCGCGATATTCAACAGCGTTATTGCATATTTTCCCCATATCGTGCAGCCCTAACACACAGTGAGTATCAGTTCACTATAAAACACAGGTTATCCCACAAATAAATACAGACATATGCAGGTACAAATACAAAAGAAGATTGTGTTTATTTTCTCAATAAAGTTTTAAAAACACAATTCTCTTTAATATTATTCAATCTCTTAAAATACAGAAGTCATAAACACATTTTACAACATCCTTGATGAAGGTTCCCAAAGGACAATGCTACTGTCCACTACTGCGTCTTACCTTGAGAACAATAAATTATAATATTTATTATTATTAAATAACTACTCAAAAGAAATTGCATTTCAAATACAAGTAACATACAGCCCATCACTGATTGTTACCCTTTTAAATATTGCAAAGAAAAACTCCTGCACACTGTCTAACTTGCAAAACGTTTCAGTACTGGGCCTGAAGATGGCGTTTTTCTTTGCAACTCTTGACCTACTTGTCCCTCCTACGCACCTGTCTCACGTTGTAGATGTGCGAAGTATTTTTCTGAACCCTTTTAAATATGAAATAATAGTTGTCACGCCATTTTGAATTTCAGGATTTTCTCTCTCTTTTGTATGTCAAAGAGGATACCTTTAGGGGTACGATAAAAGTGAAATAGCTTTTGTTGAAATTTGTTTGAGGTCAAGTTACATTATTACTGGACTAGTAAGCTACTAAAGAGGAGCCGAAGCAGCTAAAGGCAGAGGCAAGACAAGACAGCAGTGGCAATGTTGAGTCGCGGCTGTCTGTTACCTCCGACAACCGGTGAAGCAGCAGGGGATATCTCTGAACTGGCATTGCCAGACCCTCCTCCGCACCGCTGTGGAGGAAGGTCTGGCAATGCCAGTTCAGAGATATCCCAGACCTTCCTCCACAGCGGTGCGGAGGAGGGCCTGGCTAGTCCACACAGCATTCTGGGATGGGAGAAAAATGTGCTTATTGGCATTTCTTTAAACCAATCACAATCATCTCAGGTGCCGAATAGCCTCGGGAAGGAACTTGTTTTGGTGGAACATTGTACGTTCAAAGGTTGTTTTAGATGTGCGAGAGAAAACTCAGATTGGACAGATAGTCTGGCTAGCTGTCTGGATTTACCCTGCAGAGATATGAGGAGCAGTTAACCATAGTCCTCATAAATCCACGAGTTTAGAACGCCAACACAAAGTAAGCGAAGGGTGACAGACATCTGGTCGAAATGAGGGACATCCGGTGGAATTTCCGGCGGCACCGGAGCAATCCCAGAAATGAAATGTTAGTGTATTATAAATGATATAGACTTTCTCTGAACCAAACGGCGAAATCCGAAACCTGGTACCTCTGCATGTCTTACTGAAGGTAGGCTACACGCGCAAAGACGGAACAGCGCGAAGAACTGGAACATCGGCTTGGACCTAGAAACACCAAGGAAGAGTGGAGCTTCTGTGCGCCATTTATACTTAGCAAATGATTGCTTAAATCACAAACATTAAATGTTAAGGGGTGTACCTCTAACCAACACTTTACATTCAAATAGCAACATACCGTTCTTTTGCTCCGCTTGGTAAAGCCACACAGCTGATGAGAGTGTGGGGAGCAGCTTCCGAGAAATCATCTTCACGTCCAAGAAGAGAGGCCTCAATAGGTGACCCAGCATCAAGCCACTCGGATGCATTAACCGCAGTAAAGGCTGGAAACCTATCCTCTGATAACAAAGAAAGAAAACTATGGCCTACAGTTAGTAGATCAGATTACATACTTACATAATGATGGTATAACAATAACACATGCCATATAATAATTAATAGTAGGGTTACAAGTAGAGATGGTCCGATACCATTTTTTTGCTTCCCGATACCGATTCCGATACCTGAACTTGTGTATCGGCCGATACCGAGTACCGATCCGATACCAGTGTGTCATATATTTTTTGTTTTAAAAAAATATGTTTTAACAGCTGTATACTACTATCCCTGTATGGATGTGATATGATTTTCATTTTTGTTGTACGGCCTTAGATTAAACTCTTTGTAAAACATGAAGAAACACAAACATTGAACGCCACAGAACTTTCTTTTATTATCCAGTTTGACAGTGAGTTATAATGGAAAAAGAACATCAATAAACTACTTTAAAGTAGATTTTCTACTTTAAAGGGGCTTAATAACGTGGTATGGGATCAATGCATAAACTCTTGCCGATACTAATACCAGCATTTTAGGCAGTATCGGAGGCTTTTCCGAAACTGGTATTGGTATCGGAACATCTCTAACTGCAAGAGGGTTAAATGCGTGCCCACCTTCAGAGGCTGTTGCTGAGGCCCTGCTGGATGTAAGGGCCTTCACCTTTCCAGGTTTGCATTTACGAAGACGCTGCTCAGCCTCCCAAGAGCAGGTGTGGGAGCACAGAGGCCGGAGACAATGCACTTCATCCTGAGTGGGACTGGAGGGGCTGCCCATGCCTCTGTTTACACAGCAATGCTTGTCATTCAACCATAAAGGCTAAACCATGCTAACAATTAATTGCTATAACTGTACCAGGGTTCAAAATTAACCTTTTCGTCCACCAGATAATGGCTGGTGAATGTTTAAATTTTACCAGCCACATTTTATGTTGCCGCCTTATGCTAAAAAAGTTGAACTCATTTCCACCTCATTAATCTACACTTAACAACCCATAATGACAAAGCAAAAACAGGATTTAAAATGAATTTTCGTGCAAATATATTAGCAAGAGAAAACTGACTTGAATGTAGACTGATGAGGGGAAAATGAATTTACACAATTTTACATAATTTTTCATTTTTTTAAATGTTTGAATCATTTTGGAATGCACTGTAAGTGCTTTAAAGTGAATTTCCGTGTATATGTATAGAAATAAATAACCAAATTTGCTTTAAAAAGGAGGTCATTCTGGAATGTGCTTCCTCTTTCTGATAAGTAGGGACAGAGACATTTTTCAGGCTGTCGCATGAAGAGAACAGGTGTAATTAATAACATAAATGGAAGCTGCAGTGTATTTAGGTGCTGTGGTTCCAAGTCCTTTTGGTTATATACATGGATCTATCATTAATATTAGGCTACAGTAGGCTATTTTAAAGAGGGCGCGAGGGCCCAGAATGCATTCAGCTTGACCTGTTCCCTACCAAGGCCAGTGGCAAAAGAAGAAATATACTGTTAGAAATTAAAGACACTGTTTTAAACTGTTGATAGTGTTTTAATGAACTTTGTCTACTGATCCAGCAAAAGATCACATGGACAGTTGTGCAAAGAGTCTGTGCGCCAAGCTGTAAGAGGCCCCAGGATGGCTTTAACTATTAACAAATAAGTGTCTCAACTTCCCCTTTTTATGTACTGTCTGGTGCCAAAGTCAGGTGATCTTTGTATTACAATGTATGTATCCGCATATGGATTTGTGGTTATGTATGTGTAATGCTTAAACTTCTAACCTGACAACTAGCTAGTTTAAACTTTAGTTTATTATATTACAAAATATGTTGCGTGTGTTGTTGTTGACCATATAAGGTAATATTTAGGTGTGCTGTGCTTTTGTGACCATATAGATATTTAGCGTGCTGTTTTAGAGACAACCCTTTCTGGTATAGTATATAAAGACAGGAGAGTGTGCTTCGTTAAATTTTGGAGCCTTTTTAGAATTGTGCATTTTTCCTGTTTTGAAGACTTAGAATTGTGAAGCAGTTTCTCCTATTTGGAGTTATATTTTTCTTTCACTTATTTAAGACTTAGCATAGTGGCAGTTTAGCTTAGCTTTTGCATTTAATCATTTTATTCTCTTTTAATCTTTTAGTTACCATGTATCGAATAAAAACAAGTAGAGCGTTGTGGTGTACTGAAGGCCTGCAGTTTTGTTTTTGGACATCATCCACGTTTACATTTGAGGTTTCTCCACCATCTCTCTGGTAAAGCCCCTTGTGAATTCTAACCATTCTCTAGTCTAATCTAATGTGTTAGCATGTGCTAATCAAGAGAGATTAGCGCTAGAGGAGTTGGGACAGGAGCTAAAAGAAACAGGATATGTTTTGAGAAGGAAACATGACATCTTCTGTCTGTGCTCGCTGTCAGGTCGCAACATTACTTGGAGGAATGAGACCATTGCTTGGTTGTTGTTTTGTTTAATACATACACACTAATGATACTACTGATTTGCACGATTGTTTGTTATGAGAATGCTGCCAATTGCAATGTGGTTGTTTTCCTACCGAGTGCTTAGACACTGGAATAAAGCATATATAATCTCACTCATCCCAGGTGCACTACAGCCTTGTGTAATTCCTTAAAAAACCTGACAACCCAGTTGATGGACATAACGTTAGTAGTCTGAGTCACTCAATCCGAAAGGAAGGATTTGTGAAAAGTGAGAGCACCACACAACAAGCGGTACTTGATTGGGCCGTGGCCTAGAGACTCTTCAACAGCCCAGATTCATACTTGTATTCCAGATTCTGAAGTCCATCAGAACCAGCTAATACTATTATAGCAACTTCAAAGTCGTAGTATGGTATGTCGAAAAAGTGTGAAGTAACGCCAAAGAATGAGCAAATTACATTTGGTCAACTGTGATAGATTTATAGCCCCCCCTGATCGTTATACCGTTAATTTACGTACTGTTATAGAGCATCTTTGCTAACGTTATTCACCAACAAGCTAACGTTAGCTAGCTAGGTATAACTTTTTTTTTTTTTTTAGCTAACGTTGTCTACTCTAAAATAGATAACGTTTTGAAAGCAGTTTGTCTGGCGTATCGTCTGCTTAGTTATTCAGTCATTTTGAATCTTTAGTTTTTATGTAAGCTAAATCCACTAGCTAACTAGCTAATATAAAATACTTTCAGCTTACCTTTCACGTGACTGTAATCAAACGTTGCGCTTCTGTTGCATAGCAACACCAACTTTACTAGGGTCTCGAGCACCACCTGCTGGTCTCTGGCCGTCATCCCAACATAAAAAATATACTGTATATTTTCAAACTAATTAATAACAATAATTGAGAAACTAATACACAGTTTGATACTCAGACTGACATCAAATTTTATATAAACAGTATTTAAGGACAGTTCTATGCAGGAGCGCCAAGCATATTTTTTTCATATTGGTTCTTAAATATCAAATTAGACTAAATGTGAACCTTAAAAATAAAAACTAATGCAGACAAAACTGACTGACACGCACAACACGCCAAGACAAGTGATAAAGGACATTTTCCACTTCATTTATTTTCTGGAATTAATTTCAGTTTAACAAAATTGTGTAAAAATTATATTCTCCAAGCAGCAAGCTAATGATTAAAACAACAGGATTACTGCTGATTCAACAAACTAATTTGCTACATTGCCATGTAAAAATTTGGGATTAATTAACATCACCAACAGATATCACATCATTAATGAAACGTATTTGTTTTGATTCTTCTATGAATTACAGGCTGGTTATTTCAAACAAAAATCAGAGCCTGAAATTGTAGCTGTGGCAGCAGCTGTCAGTCACTAGGTCAGCACAGAGGTGAGGAGCAGGCTGTCGGACTTCTCCATCCAATCAAGTTCATCAGCGGAGGCCTCTCTCATCATCTTGGCTACTCCACCGGGCAGAGACAGCTGGTAAAGCACCTCGCGCCTGTCTTTAATGTTGAAAATGAAGACGCAGACTTGTATTATTCTGGTTCCATCTCAGTTTAGCCAGTCCAGATCATTATCCTCCTCATCGTCACCAAAGAGAGGGGCAGGTGGGGGACGCCCCTTCAAGCTCTGGACACAAACAAGAGAGATAACAAGATAAATGCTGTCCATATTGATGGTAATACAGAGCAGAATTCCTTTCTTTTCTTTAAAGTAGTGATTAAACATGACTGAATGACTTTACATTTAGACAAAACACAAGGTAAGGGCTGGGGTCGGGGAGAGGGGGGGGGGGGGAATCTACAGATCCTTCCTCACCATCTCATCCTCCTCTTCTTCCTCGCTGGGTACTGCAGGGGTTTTTGCAGGAGCTGTGGTCTGGAAAAATGGCTCTTCTCCATTTTCCTCACCCATTCCCTCAGTCAGACTGAGAGAATAGTAGAAAAAGAGGGGCGGGGAGTGGGGGATGCACAAAAAGACAGTGAAGAAAATGGGGATGAAGCAAGCAAGAAACAACACTTCAGACAGGCAGTTAGTTTGCAGGAATCATGCATACATGAGTAGAGATGGGTGGCACAAATATGTTACAATTGTAGTGTACAGTCCCTGACAAAAGTCTTGTCGCTTATCTATTTTGTAGAAACACCTGCTATTAACCTGACTTTTAATTAATCAATTGGTGTTAGAAATAGCTCATATGAAAAGCTAAAACCCTCCCAAATGATGTTTAATGCACTGAAATAAATTAGTTTCACTGAAAAAAGATTTATCATTTAATCAAGACAGAAAGGTCAAATTTTGGCAAGACAAAAGTTTTGTCGCCTATACAGAAATTGAACAAATTTACTGCAAATACAAAAATATGTCAGCAAATTAAGTAGTGGTGCTGTGAGATCCAAATTTAATATCTTGTATGACTTCCATGAGCTTGAAGGACTGCATCCATGCGGTTTGGCAAGGATTCATACAATGTATTGATGAAGTCATCAGGAATAGCAAAGAAAGCAGTCTTGCATGCCTCCCAGAGTTCATCAATATTCTTTGGTTTCGTCTTCCATGCTTCCTCTTTCATCCTACCCCACATATGCTCAATGATGTTCATGTCTGGTGACTGGGCTGGCCAATCCTGGAGCATCTTGATCTTCTTCGCCTTGAGGAACTTTGATGTCGAGATGGAAGTATGCAATGGAGCACCATCCTGCTGCAGAATTTGGCCTCTTTTATGGTTGGGAATTTAAGAGGTAGCTAAGATTTCTTGGTATTTTAGACTATTGATGTTGCCTTCCATCCTGCAGATCTCTCGCACACCCCCATACTGGATGTAACCCCAGACCATGATTTTTCCGCCACCAAACTTCACTGTTTTCTGGGTGAATCTCGGATCCATGCGGGCTCCAGTAGGTCTCCTGCAATATTTGCGGCGACTGTGGTGTAATTCAACAGAAGATTCATCTGAAAAATCCACCTTCTTCCACTTTTCCAGCGTCCATCCTTTTAGCAGGCTGTGGGCCTTGGCAAATGCAAACACGGTTTTTCAATTGTCTTTTGTTTAGTGCTGCCTTCTGGGCACTGATTCGACCATGGAGGCCATTTCAAGACAGAATCCGACAAACTGTTCTGGTTGACACAGGGACTTCAGGTGACCAGGTCTCGTGGAGCTCTGCTGCAGTGGAAAATGGGCTGGCCTTGGATTTTCGAGCCAACAAACGGTCCTCTCGAGCAGTTGTCTTGCGGGGTCTGCCTGACCTGGGCTTGTCAAAAACGTCTCCAGTGTCTTCAAATGTTTTTTTTATCCTCTGTACTTGACGCTGAGACACATTGAAGGTGTCTGCCACATCAGCAGTGGATCTGGTCTTCAGCCTCTTGATAATCAAAACTTTAGTCTCAGGGTGAATCTTAGGCATGTTTGCAGGGGTCTAGTTGCAGTTGATGTGAAGGTCTAGTGTACTGGGGTTGTTTTTATACACACCTGAGACCTAATTGATCCATTATTAGTCACAGGTGAAGCTCATATGACAAGGCGACAACACTTATGTCTTTGCAAAAATTGACTCAATGGGCTTTACCAAGCTGTGAATATTAGAATACTTTTTGACAGTTTCGTTTTGCACTGAAACATTATTACAAAAGCTGTTGGGATTAAAATGAGCCATTTCTTGTAAAAACATCTTGATTAGAAATATATTTCAGCGGCACAGGTCAATTTGTACACAAGCGACAAGACTTTTGTCAGGGACTGTAGTTAATGAAATCTGTTATATTGGCCTTCAAGACTGCATCTGACAATATGTGACCAAGTCCCCAGGTCCAAATGACTTCTTATTGATGGCTCACGATACATCTCAAATGAAACAAATAGGTACAAACAGTATGTAAGTTACGTTGTTTATTGGGTTCCAAAGCACACTGAAAGTTTTTAAGATGTATTATCTTCATTCCACACACACAGAACCATCTGAGAAACTTTTTGTCTGAGAACAAAGGAAGGGACTCTGAGCTTGCCTAAAGCAGTATCTCCGGCTGTACGATGTTTATGACGTCATTGACATTTTAAAAGGCTTTTTAGAACAAAAATGCGACTTTCAAAAAATCTAACACCCAGCAGTGTGTATTTTCTTTGCCTCCCCTTTCGAATGCAACATTCAAACTACTAGACAAAAAAAATTATATCCTGAGAAAAGTGGATTTTGAGGGGTATAGCTCCATGGAGTTCCATTCATTCTACACTCGCCCGTGAGCGCCCTATAGTGGATCCAGAGTGGAACTGCAACCAGTTCAGAAGCCGGAAGTATCGAGAGTGGAACTTCTTCCCATATTAGAAATTCTTTGATTGTAGCTTGTTTCGCCACTGCCGACTGAAGCAATCTCGCTTAATACTGGACCAATTTCAAAGATTGTTGTTCCCATCAGTCACTTAGACACAAAGACATAGGAAAATAGGTTGAATAAAATAGTAGTTACTCTTTAAGCTTAATAATTCCCTGTGTTGCATGTGTGTTTAATTAAATAATTACAACATAATGTATAAATATATGATTGTCAATATTTTTTTTAATAGCTTAGTATTGTATGCACCACAAAAAGGTATATATAAAGGCTTTAGACCACCCCACACATTATTGTAGGCCCAATTTAACCTGCAACTCAATTTAATTCAATATGTAGTGGGGGTTCCTGCTCTGTCTCTCTTTCTGCTAAGGGGTCCTTGGCCTAAAAAACATTGAAGACCCCTGATCTAGACACCTCACCAATAAACAATGACAGGCCCATATCAAGACTCCCATTTTTAAGTAAAACCATTGAAAATGTTGTCTTTCAACAGCTTAACACTGTTAGGATGTTTTCTAGTCACAGCACTAAGATCTGCTCTTGCAAATCGCTGAAGGCCAGACTTTGCTCAGACTGAACATTTATGAGATGACCGCTACCGTGGCTGGCCAAGAACAATCTATTTGAGTAACGGTTAATGCCAGGACTCACCTTGTGTCCTCTCCTGAGCTGTTCGGTAGCGCACTCGGTGGCGGAGGAGGGTTGGCTGGGGGTCCAAAGGCTTTCAGAGAAGCAGCATGCATTTCTTCTACGTGCTCGCCATCGTCCACACTCTCCTTGTCCTCCTCACTGCTCACTGCAGCGTGTCTTTCTGAAACCGTTTCCTGTCCATCCCCAGGTGGTGAGCTCTGATCAGGTTCATCACCTGGATCTGCAGATTTGTTGGTGTCCTTTTCGTTTTGTTGGCGTCCTGCCTGCTCCTGCTGTACTTCAGACTCCGCTGTCTCTTGCAGTTTGGGCTCAGCGTGAGAATCGGGATTGAGATCAGTAGCCTCTGGCGGGCTTTGTGCGTTTGACTCAGTTACGGTCTCCGTCTCCTCCTCTGCTGCTACTTCCCGATCCATCTGGGTCTCGCTGACTTGGTGGGATTCTGATTCAGCCTCATGTTCTACTTCCTCCTTTTCTTCCTCTTTGACTCCTCGGTCGCCGTTCACATGTACATTCTCCTGTCTTTGCGTCACATCCTCGCTTTCTTCTTCCTCCTCTTCCTCTGCTTCCTCTTCCTTCTCTACCGGTCTCGGCGGAGATCTGTCTGTGCCACTGAGCAGCTGCAGGGTTACATTCTGGAAATAAATGATTGAAGAGCTGAACATATGCTTGATAAAGTAGCTGAGTATGACGGCCATCAAAATGCTGCTGCCGGGCTTTTAACACCTTCTAAAATAAGTGACTACATCAGCCCTTCACTGGTTACCTGTGAGTTTTGAGATTGATTTTAAGATTATAGTGCTGTTTTTTGAAGCCATGAATAGTCAGGCTCCTGCCTATATCTGATCTGCTAACCTAGCCTGATCGCTGCATGAGATCCTCTGGCAGGGCCCTAGTAATAGTTCTTCTCAGACAGGCAAAATCAGTAACCTCTTTTGAATCTCTTCTTAAAAGTAACTTTTATCATATGGCTTTTTCTTAAATGATGGTATTTGTTGTAATTTTTTTATCTTGTGTTATATCTTGTGTTTGGACTGTATTTACTATTGTTATTTGTTATATTCATACCTGCAAACTCAGAAGAGCTGATAAAGGTGACACATCATGACATTTAACCGTGTTTACTCCGGCTGCTAGCTAACGGTAGGCTAACGTTAGCTGCTGTCAGGTGTAGTGTTGACTAGCGTCCCGTGCAGCGATGTTTCAGTTCCCTCTAACGTCCGTTTTCGGAGCATCAGAGAGAAGTGTAGGCATTTAAGTGGCACCTAAAAAAGGCACCGAAATCCGCGTTGGTATTCGGTCCGGTAGCCAACGGTTGTTAAGGCACCGGTGCCGTATTAGCACCGGGTCTCGGACCCCCCCCAAATAAAAACTCTTCGGATCTACACAATTCACGTGGATGACATTTTCCCACCAAAAAGCGACTAGTTTGCAGGTATGTATATTGTAAATCACTTTGTAACTTTGTTTTGAAAGGTGCGTTATAAACAAAATTATTATTATTTATCGAGGCAAAAAACATTTATAGCGGACTAAAACTGGGTTTGCAATCTATGAGAAGTGGATACGAGACACCTTTTTTCCCCATCTATACATTTACGTTATTTTGTCCATATGCAGAATGGACAAAATCATTCTGTCATTAATCAGATGTATTTTCTTTCCTGACATTCCAGACTGCCACAGAAAGGCTGCTTTGGCATTTCGGTGTAAAATTCTCTTACCTTAATGGTAGTGACAATCACCCCCAGCACAGCCTGGCCACTGTACGATTCACCGAGGTCAAACTCCCCTCGCAGGGAATGAAACACTCCGTTCATCACACGCTTCACCTGCAAGTACACACATCTGGCCTCACCTTTCATTGCTCAAAAATGATGAGTGATGTCACATGCTGTAGCCCTACTTCTACATAAATAAGCCATTAAACCTAAGCAAAGGTTGTACCTCAACTGGGAATTATGATATGCAGCATTAGTCAATAATCCTGTAATAACATGAATATTCTATGCTTATGTGTATATATAATAAATGAATACCCTGCCTATAGGAAGTAACGCTCATGACATAAATAATCATAAAACTATCTAACTGAAGAAATGACTTATAATTAAAATATTTGAATTTAAAAATTAAAAGGTCTGTTTACAAGGTTGTCAACAATTAATATTACAAAGAATACTTTTCATAGTTTTTTTAAATCTTTTTATTACCTTACAGTGCTCAAAATGTAAGAACACCTGCACTCAGGGTTTTTCCTGCATAGAGGAATTTTTGGCGCCCCGCAAAAGATATTTTAGCCAGCCCCGAAGGCAAATCGGTGCCAAAATTATATGAATTGAGATAAAAAAAAAAATAGCAGTTCAAATCCTCTTTGACTGTGTTTAATAGCAATTTACCAAACAACAGTATAAAAAGCAGAGGATTAATTTAAATAGGAGCGCTTATTTCAGTTTTACCGTCCAGAGTCTGGCTGTGTCGGACTCTCCCGGTGACTTTAACGGTGGTATTTAAATATTAATATTACTTTTTAAAGCAGTTTTGTTGATTGGAGTTTCACTTACTCAAGCGTAATCAACATTTTTGTTTATTGTGCGTAGTCTCCCCAAAAGGCCCATTCTGAGCCAGGAAAAACACTAGCATTCTTCTCATGCAGTGCAGTACAAAAGAACATGTCCTACATTTATGAAGATTCATTATATTTAGTACATTACCAAATTAGTAATATTATATTCAGGGTATTCAAGTTCTGTCGTAAAGGTGTTGATTCAGCTTGTATTGGTTTCCATTATACTGAAATGTTTCTAATGAAAAGCGCTGAAAAGGCCAAAATGATCTGTTGCAAATACATGAAGACATTTGGCTGGACGACTTTAATAACCACAGCCTAAAACGAGAAGCAGTTAGTTTATAAAATGCTTTGTTACCTTGGGTTGTTAAGACAACTTTTACAGCCTCAAATAACCAATGAGTTGAATCAAAATTCTTTTGAAACAGTCTCAACAAATACTGAATATAATAAGCTCCACCGCAGAGTATACTGCAGGGCAGTTAGAATTAGAATGTGCGAGAATGCATCATATTTTATGCCCTGTTGCTTGTACTTCCTGTTTGTGGGTGGGGAAATGCAAGCTGGGAACTAAGAGTGAAGGCTCAGCCATCCTTTACTGACATCTGGAGGTGGAAATGAGCTATTGCTGATCATTTTCATTCTGTGACTTGCACAGTGAGAAAGTTATAGTCTTCTCATGAATGATGGAAACAGGAGGGAATAATTGTGCTGCACTGTCATTTTATTGTGTGTGTGTGTGTGTGTGTGTGTGTGTGTGTGTGTGTGTGTGTGTGGTTTTGTGGATGACTCCTCACCTCTGCTGAAGTATCTCCTGAACTTTCCTGCTCTGCCAGTTTCTTCTCCAGGTCAGCCACTTTTCTTTGCAGTTTTTCCCTTACAGCTATTCCTTGCTGCTCCAAGGCTGTGTACTTAAAGAGAATAACAAACAGTGACTGCGTGTCGGGGTGTGTGTGTGTGTGTGTGTGTGTGTGTGTGTGTGTGTGTGTGTGTGTGTGCGTGTGTGCGAGCATGCGTGCATGAAGGAAGGTGGTAAAAATGTAAACAGGAACATAAAAAGCAGCAAACTATTATTTTCATGAGGAATGAATATCACTTGCGTATGTACATGTGATGTCCTACAAAATTCCTGGAAAGGCACATTCCTGACAAATGCATTCCCTGCCGACGATGACCACTTAGTCAAATAAGAAGCTGACTGACAACCACTCATCCGTCTTACTTTTTCCTGAAGGCCTTGCAGCTCCTCAGTCTGCCCGCTGTGTTGTAGCAAAGTCTGCTCTTCTAAATCTCTTGACTGCTTCAGAACCGTAAACTGTTGAAAAGTGAGGGAGGCAAGAAATATGTCAATCACAAATCATATATCCACACTTACATCACACTAAAAGCTTTGTTAACAATAACAGTAGTTACAAGAAATAATATAATACGCAAAAAAAATGCATATTTGTTTTCTTTGGCATCAGCTATTTGAGCCTTTGAGTTTTTGGTGTATTGTATTGTGTTTTAGAGTTTTTCTGAATTGCTAAACCACTAAACCCCATTCTCTGAACCAAATGCTCAGTGGCCTAGACCCATTTGTCGAATCAATCACTCTTTTGGCAAAACCCTAAACACATTCTCACTCGCTAAAACACATTTCACTCTGTGATGCACTTGTGTTGCCAAATGGTTAACACGGGCAGCAAAAATTTAACACAACTACAACACAGTTGTCATTGTTTTCACCCAACGACTCAAAATTGTACACACGTTTCTACCATAGACTGTTACAGTAATATGAAAACCAACTGTAAAGAATATAAGCCAGTCCAGAGTGCACAGAGGTGATGCTGAGGCAGAATACATCTTTCATTGACTTTGATATTGCAGTTTCACAATATTTTGAGAGTACTGTCATGTGCTTTTCATTTCGTTTGTTCCACAAGTGCCTCATATATAGACATTCAATATTGGAGTGTACAAGGCATTCACTTACAAGTTATGATTTACTTTTTGTTTTCATTGCAAAATGCGTTTACTATATGAAATAGACATTTTTCTTTCGTAACTACATGCCCTGGACACTGTGTTCTCGAATTTTTGAGGTAATGTCTAAAGCCCAGTTCAGACCAAGGATTTGCGACGAGACGAGTTGAAACTTGCAAATTCTTGCAACAAGGTGGTCTGCAGCATTCTGAAACCCGCCAGTTCACACCAATCAGACGAGACGAGACGTTGCATCATCTCCATAGCAACCACTCTTTGCACTTCCGTCCTAACTTCCGACTTTTAGGCTTTTTTGTAGCTGGATATATCATTTATTTCGTCTAAACATGAATGTGGATAATGTTAGTGATATTGAGATGCTTGCTATAGTTGCTTTTCTAGCTAATTAGCTAATCGCAAATGCTTTGCTGCATTCGGTTGTAAGGCGTGGTTATTTAATTTAAAGTTGATCTTCTATCAGCTTGAATTACTCGGCCCATTCTCTAGCATACTCCTCTAGCATCAACAAGGCATTTTCACCCACAGGACTGCCGCATACTGGATGTTTTTCCTTTTTCAGACCATTCTTTGTAAACCCTAGAAATGGTTGTGCGTGAAAATCCCAGTAACTGAGCAGATCGTGAAATACTCAGACCAGCCCGTCTGGCACCAACAACCATGCCACCCTCAAGGTTGCTTAGATCACCTTTCTTTCCCATTCTGACATTCAGTTTGGAGTTCAGGAGATTATCTTGACCAGGACCACACCCCTAAATGCACTGAAGCAGCTGCCATGTGATTGGTTGATTAGATAATTGCATTAACGAGAAATTTAACAGGTGTTCCTGATAATCCTTTAGGTGAGTGTAGTTTGAGAATTTGGTTTTGTGTTTACGGTTTTGAGAAAATGGGTTTCAAGAAATGTGTCTTAGCAAACGAGAAAAACTGTAACAGAAGCTCAACAGAAATGTCAATTAACAATAGTCGTTAAAGCCCATGTTGCAGGTTAACCACCACTGTTGATTAATGGGTACATAAAGCACTCAACATATGTATATCATTGTTAAAAATGTCACCAAATAGTGTTAAAGGCCAGTTTTTACCGTTTTAGTCGTTTAGTGGGTTTTTTAACGCAATTCGGTGATGACGTCACGTTGGGGAGACGTGCCTCAGCCTAGTACTAGAACTATGGTGACTGACTGGGATGATGAAGAGGTGGAAGAGGTGTTTTTACTGTCAGTGTTTTCTTTATATTTAGTGACAGTGATCATGTCGTTAGTTCAGATAAGTACTGGTAATCTAGCTAGATCTAGAAATAGAAGGCATCATGTTAGCTATGGGCTAACTTGTCAGTCAGTCCCACCTGTGAAATCCCCCGACGTTGTAAACACATTTTCGATTAGATATCTCACGTTTTGATGGACCCTACTAGCTCCAGTAACAACATATTTGCCTAGTGTTTATTTATTACTTGGATGGGGATGCTGTTCGGCTTTTCACAAGTTTAGACAGCTAGCTAAAGCTACGCCGACGTTTTGCTAACGTTAGCGCAACAGCGTTAGCCTAGACGGCTAGGTAAATATTACGACTGCCTTCGTTGTTTCCTCTATCTGCGTCCACATTGTCAACATAAGACATATGGCGTTAGTGCTCCTTTTGTACCATAATTGTATTGAATGAAATGTTAAGCTTCGCTCCTACGAGATGGGTTGGTTTTTGTTAGCTACGTTACACACAAAGTTAACTGGCTATAGTTAGCCTGTGCTAGCGGAATTAGCTAATAGCCAGCGTAGCCAGCCAGCAGCTTCGGCAGTAGTTCCGGCGAGCTAACCACGACAGCTAACACATCCACAAGCGTCTCTATTTCAAACATCACTGCAGATTGACTGCTTTTAGCAGGAGAGGTTGATTGTGGGCGACAATACTGTCGTGGTTAGCTTACTGAAACTACTGCTGATTGCCGAAGTTGCTGGCTGGTTATGCAACGTTAGCTAATTCCGCTAGCATACAGGCTAACTATAGCCAGTTAGCTTTGTATGTAGCTAACAAAAACCCACCCATCTCGTAGGAGCGAAGCTTAACATTTCATTCAATAAAATTATGGTACAAAAGGAGCACTAACGCAACATGTCTTATGTTGACAACGTGGACGCAGATATAGGAAACTCCGAAGGCAGTCGTAAACACTGATGGGCAGTAACGCGTTACAAGTAACGCGTTACTGTAATCCGATTACTTTTTTCATGTAACGAGTAAAGTAAGGGATTACAATTGCAAAAACAGTAATTAGGTTACTGTTACTTCCCTGTAAGCAGGCTGCGTTACTGCGTTACTTAACCATGATTTTGTTTCGTGAGACTGTGCCGCGACGTCAGTGGTAAACACCGACATGTGTAGTGTTGAACAGAGACAACATGGAGCGCGGGAGAGAGCAGGACCATGCAGCGTTTAATGCTTGGAGGTACTGACATTACTTTGAGTTTGACTCGGTTAAAGGTGACAAAAACATCAGCGTCCGCTGTACACTCTGCGTGGGAAGAAAACTTATCTACAACGAAAAATTCCACCTCAAATCTGAGCCAGCACCTAGCAAGCCGGCACAGGAATGAGAAACTCACTGAAAAAAACCCTGAACCCCCGACTGACATGACCGCTGCGGCTGCATCCACCGGGCGAACCTCCGAGGGCCCCTCTCCTGCTAAACAGGTGAAAATAGACTTAAAAGCGACAGGACTTAGTGCCGCTGAACTGAAGAAGCTCGTCGCTGGCTATATTGTCGAGGACATGCTGCCAATTTCCACTGTTTTATTCAGGTCGTGCATCATAGTTTTGAAAAGTAACTTAACTAGTAAAGTAACTAATTACTTTTGAAAATAAGTAATCAGTAAAGTAACTGGATTACTTTCTTGGAGAAGTAATCAGTAACTAATTACTATTTCCAAGTAACCTGACCAACACTGATCGTAATATTTACCTAGCTAGCAGTCTAGGCTAACGCTGTTGCGCTAACGTTAGCAAACGTCGGCGTAGCTAGCTTTCTAAACTTCTGAAAAGCCGAACAGCATCCCCGTCTAAGCTGTGTTTCACTTTCCCTCCAATATTATTATACACATAATAAAGACACATGGACTCGGTCGAGACCAAAAGCCATATTTTGCAACACCAGTGGCACAGACGAGCCCATAGACAGTGAACAGAGACGGGGCTTTCGTCTGTCGTCTCCCCAACGTGACGTAATGCAATGCATTGTGGGGGAAAAGAGAATCATTGCAAACCGCTGTAAAATAGTACTACTTTTTCGTATTTTATTCCGTTTTGTGATATCCATTGTATTTGATGTTGTTGGGTAACAGTTTAAATGTTTATTACCAACAAGCAAATTGCACAAATTCATTAGTAAATAAACCCTGCAACATGGGCTTTAAATAGGTTAAATGTTTAGGGACCTATTATTCATTCATTCATTCATAGCATTTATTACAGCTGATGTAATTAAGATAAAACATTAATGGCATATTGTACTCAGCCTGCACTGTAGGAGAGACAAAAAACAAAAACATAATATTAATATAATAGAGATATTATATTCTTGTTAAAAGGGTTACATAAAGTTGCTTGACTTTAAAAAAAAAAAAAGAATGGTCAAACTCGATGCAGCAGAGGCCAAGATATAACAACGTTTAGTCCCAGTATGGCTCCAGATCTAAAAACACTGGAGGCTACACCCGTAATGTAACCCTAATGACATCATAACTTTCATTGTAACTACTTCAATTGGAGTTCCTCATTAAGTCCACAGCCTATGAGACAAACTTTCTGATTGAACTTGCACTTATGTGTGTGTGTGTTTGTGTTTAATGATGGCTAGCTTGTCTACCTTTTCCAGTAGCTGGGTATGGTTGTCCTGCAGAGCATCTCTCTGCTCGATTAGTTCAGCCAGCGCTCTACTGTGCTGCTCTTTAGCAGAGGCCAACATCTGCTCACACTTCCCCTTCCACTCCTCCTCCAGCTCCGCCTGCAGCTGAGACAACTGAAACACATGCATGATATATGCCATTAGTACGCCGACGTATATATATAAATCTCCGCTTGAGATAAACACTTCCATAAAACATGTTTTATCAACTCATCCAGAATATATTTAAGTGAATTCAATAATTTATTAAACCATCACGTTATCATTCATATTCCTACAGTAGAGCCCTTTGATTGGATGCAACCTGTTCCGATGCTGCGTTGTCAGTGCTGGTCCTGGCCTTGCGGAGTTGAGCTCGGAGGTTGTCCAGCTCCTGCTGGCTGCTCTTACGGAGCTCCTCCACCTCCTCATCCCGATGCTGACGCTCCGCCTGCCACTTCTTCCTCCTTTCCAAAAGTGCCTTAAACGAGAGGGGAAACCACCGTTTGTCAAAATTTACACAACTACTTCACATTTCAAAAACTCCTGAATTCTTTCTAAATCTAAACAGCTCCTTAGTATGTTATCCTTGTTTCCATGGTGACTTCTGTGTACTAATGCTGATATTAGCTATTAGACATATATTGCCGAACATGCACCAAAAGCGTTATGTCTACTCTGACCTTGTTTCGATTTTGGAGCGTTAAAATGAGGACCCAGCGTGACCAGACCTGTTTTTTTCTGCAGCCACACTACATGTTTGGAGAAGGTTACTGAAATACGCTATGTAATGATGTGATCCGAATCAAAATTTATATTAATGTATATTCAGGCGCCTTGCAGCCCAAAACTGCTGTGCGCTCTCGCTGCACGTCTGTCTCTCCGCTGTCTCACTGACTGACTGAGGTCGGTGTTCGTTGTTAATCAGTGAAACCTGCCACACCAGGCTTGAGAGCAGCGGTTAGCGAACTGTCTTCTATTCATATATTTTTTTATGGTGAAACACGAGACCAGTGGATGTTAATGATCGTGTGAATCAAGCTCATAATTCCTGGCGTTCATAAATGAGTTGAAATAATGAGCGATTAATGCGGGTGGAGGATAAAGAACAAGCACTATAACTACGTATTTATAATGTTTTTAGTGACCTGCGCGGTCACTGCAAAAAACATCTGGGAGAAAGTCTAATGCCTCCACTGATAGGGGTCTATGTAACATACAAAACCTAAATAATGACCTTTTCTCAAATACGGCTGGTTCTGTTGGCGCTTCAAATCTGATGCCTGCAGCGCGCCATAGAAGGATCAAATGAGGCCCGTCAATTATCGCTTTCAGTGCGTTTGGGCCTTAAGTGCATACCCTCTGTAGAGAATCAAAGTTTGTCAACTTTCACTGACACAAGGGCAAAAACATGAAGTATACTTACTCGTTCTAGGCTCTCTTTATCAGTTTTTAGGTCCTGCAGTTCCTCCTCCATGTTGTTGACTCTCAGCTCCATTTCTTTGCGTCTTTGCTTCTCTGAGCGGTACTGAGCCTGGGCCATCTCTGCTGCTTGCTTCAGCTCTGGAACACACAAACAGCATTGTTAGACCAGCGTCTCTAAGTTAGTCAAAAATGTTTAAAAACCTTTATTCTCAGCATTTATTTTGTCTTTTACGCTGCAGGGCCATGTTTCTTTGTACATGGTGTTACCTTGACTTGCCTGTTAATCATTTTACACAAAGTTTATCTAAAGCTGTTAACGATACGACATTCTGATAGCCAAAACTGTTAGAATGCAGTTATTCACACATCTGAACCATACTCTTAGGATTATGATTAAGACATTTCAAGCTGAACCCCATACTCATTTTCAGATTCACATGACTTTACATTCCTTAGAGCAGGGGTTTCTAACATACGGCCCGTGGGCCAGAACTGGTCGCCAAAGGGTCCAACCAGGCCCACTGGATGACTTTGCAAAGTGTGAAAATTGCAGAGAATTAATTCATTCCAATTCCAAATTTACCACTTCAAGCTCAGGGAATATCCAAGTTTTTTTTCCTACAATGACCTTAGAACGCTGTCGTAGCAGAAGCAACTTGCATTTGCCAACATCACGCTGACAAAAAAAAACTCTGTGGCAGATAAAGTTTCTGATCTTTGTGGAGTGGTTTACTGGTCTGGCCCACTTGAGATCAAATTAGGGGCATGTGGCCCATGACCTCAAATGAATTTGACATCCCCATCCTAGAGGCACCAATATAACATTTTTGAATTGATCAACCAGTTATATCAGTGCTAATCATGGTTTTGACTTTCAGAAAAAGAACACACTTAGGTTTAGGATGACATCATCCAAAATTGAAGGATAAGTCTGGTGATATTTTAGATTTTCTCTTATTATCAACAAATCAAAGCCTGACTATATGTGTCTTTTTAGCAAGTACTGTGTGTGCGTGTGTGTTAAAGCCTAATATATCTTCTTCCTCTGTGCCATAGAGATGCATTCTTGTCCAGAAACTGTTAAAAACACATAAGTGAGCCACACTGTTGCACTAAGGGGGACATTTCCCTTCATTACTATGAACACACACACTGTAGTTTATTTTGACCCAATTACATATACCAAATGTGAATTAATCCGCTGCTGAAAATAATCCCCAACAAATGACCTATTTCCACTATTTTGAGTACCATTTGATTAAAACTACAGTGGTCAGCTGTTACTGGAAATTACTGAGCCTTTGGTAAAAATGAAGCTATAAATTTCTGACCCGTTTTTAAAGATGTTAGAAGGAAGTTTTTCCTCGCTGCTACTAATTGCAATTGCTCTTGGGGGAATTGTTGAGAGAAAATGTAATTGATAGCTCTTTCACAAAGATACTCGGAATATACTTATTACATTAGGTTTTGGTTGGAAAAATGGGGTGAAAGAATATCGACAGGCTTCTTTGTGTGGCTGGATAATTACAGTCCTCAAGAGCCTTCAGGCCATGCCTCAGTCTATTTAAATCAATTTAATTTTATTTATAGTATCAAATCATAACAATAGTTATCTCGAGACACTTTACAGATAGAGTAGGTCTAGACCACACTATAATTTACAAAAACCCAACAATTCCGGTAATGCCCCCAAGAGAAAGCATTTAGTAACAGTGGCGAGGAAAAACTCCCTTTTAGGGAGAAACCTCGAACAGACCAAGGCTCTTGGTGGGCGGTTGTCTGATGGTGCCGGTTGGGGGTATGATGAACAGTAGCAATTATAGTCACAATAAAGATAATGCTGCCTAGTGCTTTATGATGTATTAATAATGAAATGTTCCATGAAAAGAAGGGAAAGTCTCCGCTCATTCTCCGCTCTCTAATATGCTTTATTGAATTAAGTGTGGCAAAGAAAACGTTTGAGCCTAAATATGACGTTCACCAATCCATCCTTGAATTGCTGACTTTTGTTTGGCTCCTGTGAAGACATTCTTGATGTGTGTTGAACCTTAACTTCACTGTTCAGCAATAGCGCCATAAACATGTCTATTTGCATGGATGGATATTAAATGATGTAACACTTGTGGTAAACCATCTCTCCTTGAGATTTAGGTGTTTGTTGAAAGAACCATGCGTGTACCCTTTACTTTGATTGAAGTTATACCTATAAAAATAATTTAAAGCCTTAGTGCATAACTTTTTGATATTAATGAACCACTGTTACATTCAAGCCGTTGCCAAATGATTTGCTACAAAGCTAATTGAGACTTATCAGCTCCACACAACTCTCTCTGTATTTCTCAGTATGGCGATGTTCAGAAGATTGTGGCGTCCGGTGACTTTCCCGCGCAGAAACTCGAGTGAAGATAATGACTTCTCCTGAAGAGTCCATCATGTTTTTTTTAATCCTCCTGTCCTCCTTTGCTACTAGCAACTGCTTGAGGGAGGGGTGGGGGCGCGATCATGGAAGGCTTGTATCATGTGTACGCGCCGACAGTAGTGTTGTCATTACTTAGAATTCCTCATGGGGGCGACAGAAACTATAGCTTTAATTGAAATTTTTTATTGAATTAGTTAAACCACGTATACAGAACAGGGCGAAGGACTGGCTAAGGGAGTGTAACCACATACACTCCAGTTGCCAGTTCATTATGTTTGTTGAAGCCCCTTAAGAGAGGTTTAAATTCAACTTCATGGTCATTTTGGAGGCTGTAATTTGCGCTGCTGTTGATTTTTCAGGTTAAATGCATCACAATCTGCCTCCAAAATGATAGCAAAGTTGAACATCTCTTGACTCTAAATCCCCCCACACCTAGTCACTACACTTTGCATTAACTTTCATCCTGGACTATACACTTGCCAATTGCACACAGACAATATATTTTTTTGCACATTCTGCACTCCAATCCATTCAGCGTCTTTTTCTTATGTTAAGCAGCCGTTTCGTTTAGATTAGTTTCTGTATTTACTGTATTGTGTATTTCATATTAATGTTCAATATGTTTGTTTGTTTATGTACATATGCACCAACCAACAAGGCAAATTCCTTGTTACTAACCTTTTTCTGATTTCACCTCTCTAAAAACCGTTTCAACAACAAAATGAACATTAGAACTTTCATGGAGGTTGGATTCATTGCAAGACTGTGGTATTAAACCAATCAAAAACGGCAACACAAACCTTCCATCTGTGTTTCCAGGGCAGCGATGCGTTGACAGTGCCTCTCACTGTCCTGCAGTGATGAGCCCAGTTTACCCTGCAGCTCCATGGCCTTCTGCTGGTGAGCCGTAGCTTCTAGCTGCAGCTGAGACAGCTGGGCCGTGGCCGTGGTCAGATCCTCCGTCAGACGAACCTGATGGAGACGCAGACGGACAGGGGGAGGGGGTGAGAGGAGGGGGTGGTGTACCAGTGGCTGTCTGCAGTACAGGAAAACCCGGGACACACAGATACAGTGTAACAACATAGTGACAGCCTAGATGAGTGGCTACTGGTGCTAGTGGCGTGAGCAGGCGGACCCTGTGGGAGAAAAAAAATTGTGAATGATGGCTGATGGAAAAGGAGACAGAAGGGATAAAAGAAGAAAGAAAAGTTAGTTCAAATGTCAATGAAGTATGATATAAAAAGGATGATTCCAGTGGCAGCGGTCAGATCTGGATCAAATAGTAGTTCCACATGACACCTGGCATTTTGTGGAGCAGGTTTGGAAGTGCGGCTTGATCAGGACAAACCAGTTAGATCAGCTGTTAAATCCCAGTGTAATCCCTTACTACCGTCCTGCGCCCTGTTTGGTGGAAGTGACCATTTACTGTCTCAGGGGACTTCTCGGTTATCTGTATCTGTTTCTCTCTTTAAATTGACATCATTGCAAAAATCATTTCAGGCAGAAAGTGAAGGGAGTTTAAACTGTCAATGATAAACTCACTGCGGAGCTATCTTTGCTTTGTTTGCTCAAAAAAAGCTGCTGATAGGAAAACAAACTTTTGGAGCGCTTACACAATTTGACTTAGTCATTTTTTTTTTCTTCTTTTGCAGATACTATTTGACTCCAGTCTGGTAACAGTACACAGAGAAAACAGGCTCACCTGGCCAGAGCCCAGGTCCTGAGGCAGTGCATGCTGAGAAGAGAGAGCAGTAAATGCTAGATTTTTCTCAGAGCAGCACTGCAGCGTAAATAACCAGACAGAAAGCAGTTGGTAAAGAGTGAAGCAACTTATAATTAGCATCAGATTTGTAGTTTCCAGTGTCAGGAACAGAAAGTAAATGATGAAATCAAAACCAGCCCAATCTCCACTGACAGTGGTAAATAGAAAGTATATTACTGAAGTGAAAACCTTGTGTGTGAAATTTAGACTGCGTATAAACAGATGATAATGATGCATGTGTTCTTACGGTATTATTCTAAACATATCACTTATTTGTAGAACAGAACAATGTATATCAGTGTTAAATTAGCTTTGTCACTGTCCTGAAAACCTTTTAACTCAAGACTCGTCAACTTTTTATGAGCTACTGAAACCAGCTCTGTGTTTAAAACCTGTTATGGACATGTGAAATAAAAAGTGGAAGACTTTTTGTCTGATTTGCTTCTTTTTAGACATTTCAGACTTTTACATGTTGAATGCAAAAATGCTGAAGTAGTGAACAAATGCAGTTGAAAATGGAAGTTATTTTAAAAGACTGGAGCAAGAGACAGCTGCATACTCACAGTTTTAATTTTGTTCACTCTGGTGTCTGATTATTGATGCATTATTGATCATTGATTCTTTACGTGTTAAGACTCTCACCTACACTCTGGCTTTAGCCCGACCGATTCTGGGTTTTTGAGGTTGATACCAATACTGATATTCCAATATATTGACTAATTTTTTTTTTTCTTCATAAATGCATAACAAACATTTACGATAAAAATCCCTTAAATTTGGTTTTTAAAGACCAAGATATGTACTGAGAAGGACATTTTACAGTTATGAATAAACATGTCAGCATCTCTGATGGACTCTCTGAACTACCTCAAATATATCTTTGGCATTTCTGTACTGACATTTCTTGTCTCTCATCATCTCACATATTCGCCTGGTCCCACCAAGGTATCAGTCGGGCTCTACTCTTGACCAATCACTGAAATGCTGGATAACAGTGGAGAAATGCATATTCCCTCATGTTTTGTAAAAAAAAAAAAAAAAGATAGAAAGAAAATTATATATATATATATATATATTAATATTAGAGTAGAGCAATGCTTGTTACAGTGTGAGGGCACAATTCTCAATGGTTCCCTCTTCTCCAGTAAAGAAACGTCCTCACCTTGTCCTGCTCAGCCTGCAGTAATCTGGCCTGGATCTGTTCACTGGAAGACTTGAGGGAGTCGTTCCTCTGTTCCAGCAGCAGGTTACTCTGCTCCATGTAACTAGAGAAGCACATCACGACCAAATTACATCCACCTCAAATACATTCAAGCTTGCTTTATGGTTGTGCGGAGACTCCACGCAGCTGTCGTCATAGCCAACGTAAGTGGTCTGAAGTTTACACTTGTGCGTTGGTGTCTGCGTCGATCTCTTTAGGAGAATAGCCGGGCCGGCATGTGTGTATGTGTGTGGGGAGTGTGTGGTAGAGAAAGTGAGAGAGTGACAATGATTAGTTTCGGAGCGAGTGGCGACTCTAGAGTCATAGTGAGAGAAACAAAGTGTCTCCCCTGTGCTTTCTGACCACGGTGGAAAATCTGTAGGAGGAAAAGTTAACCCTCTCCTTGATTTCATGTTGTTTATGGAGAAGGAGAACCTGGAAATGAGTCGGGAGAAATGCAACACCACCAAGCCACGGCCGAGCAACGTGCGTCACTGCAACGTGTAGCTACATTTTTCGGGAGGTGCACGCCAGGGCTAAGGCATAGGGTCCGTGTCTCCATGTACCTACGTACATAGCCACGACGTAGATTTTAGGCAGAAGCATAAATCGCGCTTTAGATTGAAAACATTCCAGAAAATTTCTTTACACAACTGGTTCTCCAACTGTGGTACAAGTACCACCGGTGGTACGCGAGCTCCCTCTTGTGGTACACGGATGTGATCTCTAATATATATATATATATATATATATATATATATATATATATATATATATATATATATATTTTTTTTTAAATAAAATTAATTAATTTAAAAACATAACACTATAGAAATAGAGCACAACTGCTAGTCGCCACTTAAAGGGTAACTAGCGTTTATTTTCAACCTGGACCCTATGTCTAAGTGACTGATGGGAACAACAATCTTTGACATTGGTCCAGTATTAATTAAGCAAGACTGCTGCAGTCGGCAGCAGCGAAACAAGCTACAATGTAAGTTAATAGGGCAGTTGTACCTTCACAAAAGTGTTCGTTTTGCCACTGACAGGCTGAGATTAATATTCTAAGTGTCTGACAACATTATGGAAAGGATTTCTGAGGAGGGCGACCTTTCTGTTAAAGAGTAAGATCCTTTTTTTAAACATAAAAACATCCGCGAAATTGCGTTCGCTAAAGCCACCAGAATCCATGTAAATAAACAGTAATTTTAGCATCGTAAATTACACTTCATTCAAAGACGAAAAATGAAAAGCCGTTTTGGGTCGTCTTTCCACTTTTCCAACTATCACAACTCTAGTTTGGATTGAAATAAACACATAGTTTACCGATTTACATGTTCAAATATGTTGGCTCTGTCACACTAAAAGTATTGCTTTTTTAAATGGAGTCTGGTGGGTTTAGCGATAGCGACTTCAGAGCTGTTTCTGGTTAAACAGAAAGGTCCCAAAGAGGTTTTAAAGGTCTATCTCTGTAGGGATCCTTTCCATAATTTTGTCAGACACTTAGAATATTAATCTGAGCCTGTCATTGGCAAAACAGCACTTTTGTGAAGGTAAATACAAGGTGGACAACTCCCTATTAACTTACATTGTAGCTTGTTTCGCCGCTGCCGACTGAAGCGATCTTGCTTAATACTGGACCAATGTCAAAGATTGTTGTTCCCATCAGTCATTTAGACACAAAAACAGGTTGAAGAAAACGGTAGTTACCCTTTAAGTAGCGATGGTGAAGTCTCCACAGCGCCTGCTAACAGCAAACAATGCAAAACAGTCAGGAGATATGACCCAAGTTACCTCAAATTTAGATTCAGTAGGAGCGGGACAGCGTGGCTGCCAACAATAAATATTGATAGTCTGTTAATTATTATGATCAATTGGAAAATTCATAAACCAAATTGCTTTAGCACAGACGATTGGTTAAAGGACTTTATGGATTTGCTTTCAATGGAACGGGCTGCATCTGCCCTCTATAAATTTGACCGAGTAGATGAACTATCCTGTATCTTTATAAGACTATACTTACTATACTAATATTAGACTATACTAATATAGTTCTGCCACTGCCCCCCCCCCCCCATGTTGTACTCTGTATTGTAATGTCTGATAAGTTTGTGGTGTTGTGTTTTATGTGGCTTGTGATTGTTTTGTCAGAAAAAAAATCGAAATAAAAAATACAAAAATAAATACAAAAAACAATCAATATTGTTTTTAGGAATAAACCTGCCTCCTGCATGAACTGTCCATAGCTAAATAGGGTAGGCCTATGCTACTCTATTTTAACGTGGGCCATAATGGTGGTGCTTAGCGAGCCTAATATTTTCTTAAGTAGTACACGGTGTAACAAGTCTGAGAGCCACTGCTTTACGCTACACGAGTCAGTCTGGGCTGTGACTGTGTGATCTAGTCAAACCAGCTGAAATCACAGTGTGACAGCGAGGAGGATACATTGACAACTGAAATATGTTGAGTTTTTTCAAACAATTTGCAATACATCCCCCACACCTATCATTTTTTAAACACTGATGTGTAAGATCAGATAGTGGTCCAAACAAGTCCATAAAAATGCCATTTTTATCATTCTTACTAGTTACATTGCTGTAGTTTTTTAAATCCACTAATTTCTGTTTAACACTGCAGCAATATTGGAACACATTTTGTTTTAAAAGGAAATTGTATGAGACTGTGAGAATGCCTGTTCAAAAGAAAAACACATCTCCCAGATAAAATACAAAAGGTATTTTGGAATTTGATCCTTATTTTATCCTTACAACAATTTTAAACAAAATAAAATAATAGGGCTGCAACCAGTGGTGGAATGTAACTAAGTACATTCACTCAAGTACTGTACTTAAGTACAAATGTCGAGGTACTTGTACTTTACTTGAGTCTTTTCTTTTCATGCTACTTTCTACTTCTACTCCGCTACATTTCATAGAGAAATATTGTACTTTTTACTCCACTACAGTCATCTGACAGCTTTAGTTAGTTACTTTACACATTAAGATTTTTGCACACAAAACACATGTAGTTTATAAAATACAATGTGTTATTATATGTTAAACTAGCCAACAATACACAGTCCAGCTGAAATGATTAGACCATTAAACTCACAACTGTTTGGATCCTTTTCAGTTTCTAAAATGGGAGGATTTTTCTGCATTGAGTACTTTTACTTTTAATACTTTAAGTACATTTTTCTGCCGATGCTTACATACTTTTACTTAAGTAACATTTTCAATGCAGGGCTTTTACTTGTAACAGAGTATTTTCACAATGTGGTATTAGTACTTTTACTTAAGTAAAGGATCTGGATACTTCTTCCACCACTGGCTACAACTAACAATTATTTACACTGTCGCTTAATCTGTTGATTATATTCTCGATTAATCGATTAGTTGCTTGGTCTACAAAATATCAGAAAATGGTGAAAAATGTGGATCAGTGTTTTCCAAAGCCCAAGATGACGTCCACAAATGTCTTGTTTTGTCCACAACTCAAAGATGTTCAGTTTACTGTCACAGAGGAGAGAAGAAACTAGAAAATAGTAACATTTAAGAAACTGGAATCAGATAATTGTCTACTTTTTTCATTTAAAAAAAAAATGACAACCCAATTAATGGATTATCAAAATAGGTGGCGATCAGTTTATTAGTTGACAACTAATCGATCATTCCATTCATCTTTGCAGCTCTACAAAATAACATAAGTGACATAATGGTGGCTTTAAACACACAAGCTCCACATTATCATAAACATTTCTATTGAAGTGACACAAGTGGAAATATTAGGAGGTCATGATGCTCTGGCCTTCTGTCAGCAATTATTGTGACATTTTCTGACTCACCTCTGGTTCTGGTTGATGAGCTCCCCGATCTTGCGGTTTTGCTCCTCAATGCGAGAGCTTTTCTCAAAGACTTCCTTTTTTAAACATTCATTTTCCTAAAAACAGAAGGAGTTTTCAGAATACAGTTTGATTTTTTAAAGTTCCAGGGTCAATCCAAAGCGGGATGGATAAACACATAAGAAGCTGGGTCCAGAGTAATTTGATGATAGCCAGACAGATTATTTTAAGGGGATGGAAAAATGAAGGGGTGCCGTTAATCCAGGAGTGGGCTTGTGAGATGGCTAGGGTGGCGGCGTTTGAAAAAAAATGTCATATAAACAGTTTGCCAGATTGGATGTCTATACTAGAAATATGGGGAAAGTACCTGAGCTTTCTGGAGGGCTCCTAAGAAGCGTTGTGTTTGGGAGAGACGTGTATGATGGGCTTATGGTGTTTCCATTTATACATATGTTTATTTGGTTTATGGTTTATTAGTCTCGCATTGCCAGGTCTTCGTCCACAGCGTTGTGGAGGAGGGTCTGGCTAGTCCACACAGCATTTAGGGATGGGAGAGAAACGTGCTCTGGTTTATTGGCATTTCTTTAAACCAATCACAATCATCATGGACGGCACTAAGCTCTGTACGGCGCCCCGGTGCCGCTGCAAAATAGCCTCGGGAAGGAACTTGTCTTGGTGGAACGTGTACATTCAACAGAAAACTCTTATGGGACAGATAGTCTAGCTAGCTGTCTGGATTTACTCTGCCGAGATCTGAGGAGCAGTTAACTATAGTCCTCATAAATCCGCCAGGGTTTAGAATGCCAACACAAACAAAGAGGAAGGTAACGGACAACCCAGGGCTTAATTTGAGCCAGAACACGCTGGAACACGTTCCGGCACCTCCGACGTTGGATGCGGAACCTTTTTTATTGGATCCGGCACCTCCTGTGTCACTATGAAAAATGAATCGCCTAAATGAAAAAAATAAACTACTGTTTGTGTAGTGTTCAATGTTGTTATCTGTCTTGTTAGTCTTTATTCCCCATTGGAGTTCCACAAAAGTCTTGTGTTTGCATTTTCAATGCGTTTTGAGGTGAATTTTCTGGGTAAGACAGAGGGGAGAGAGGGACGGAGGGTGGCGATCGGCACTTCAACAGCGCGGCGCTGCACTTCAAGTGACACAAGCACTTGTGCTGGTTGAGATTGCTGTTATAGCCTCATTTCACTCAGGGGAAAAATGTCAAAAAGACAACAAAGTTTGCTTAACTTTTTCCAAATATGCTGGCCAGTGGGATCCCAAACAAGCAAAAATCGTTTCTGCCGATCAAGAATGTGGAGACCACGGTGGGTTTTTGGTTTTAATTGTCCGATGGATAATTGCTGCTTGTGAAAACGATCGTTGCAGTGTATTTTTAATTTTTTTTTTTACATTTCGCACCGATGCAATGCATGTTCTGAAATAAAAATAAACATTGCCCCATGGTTTATTGACTATTTTGTTACCATTTTGTTGAATGGTCTTGAATATTGTAGTTACAGTCATCTTTTCTTGATTTTTGTCGGGGTGGGTGGTGATGGCGGAAGGGGGGGGGGATTAGTTCATGTTGCGTATGTTGCGTTCTGTTGTGTATTTTGTTAAAAATGAAAAGTAAAAAAAAATTGAATTAATCACACACACAAAAAAGTTCCAGTACACCGAAAAATGTCGTGATAAGAGAATCAATATTTGTGATGTAAAAAGAGTTGAGGGAAAAACCACCAGTAACAGAGCCTCCAAAACCACAAGGCACTGTACTATTCTGGTGTGTACCTGGATAATTCTCTGGATGTTGTGCATGATCATGGAGGTTTCCATTGACATACTAGGAACAGCCGTAGAAAGATTTCCCTGCCTCTGGAGGTCATCTATCTGTTAAAGTTCAAAAAGACAACAACCAGATGTATCTGCTTTCTATTAAAGCCTCTTAATGAACATTTTCGTGTGTACAAACAGTGTATACCTTCGAGGCTAGTTGATCCACTTTATCTGCCACTTTTCCGACAGATAACCGGATCTCTGTGTTGTGTTGTCGGGCCTCAGTCATCAAGAAGGAAGTCACATCACTTGAGCCTGGCGAGAACAACACAATCCAGGGTTTGTCATTTTGTAACAGTTGCACCATTTAAATCAAACGCAAAACTGTCTTACACCCGTGTAGTTATATTAATTAATGAGACTGCTGGTGCAGAGGAACTGCATCATAAAAATGGTAAAATTAACTTAAAAATTCAAGGCACAATTCAATTCAATTTTATTTACAGTATCAAAATCATAACAAGAATTATCTCAAGACACTTTACGGATAAAGTAGGTCTAGACCACACTCTATAATTTACAAAGACCCAACAATTCCAGTAAGTAAGTGTAAGGAGCTTAGGGTACAGGTTTACTAACAAACTGCCCTACGTTTTACATTTCATTTTGTACAATCCTTGACATAAACAGTTGATCATAATGGCTTTCCTTGTAATTGAATGGAAAACTCTTACCCATGTATGGGATAGTTTGTGAAGGGTAGACCTGGCCAACAGGCTGCAGCTGAGACGGAGCCACAGAGGTCTGTGTGTAGGAGTAAGGCTATGAAACAACATAATGCATTGATATTACCAGATGTCCATGATGTAATTACTGATAAGTCAGTGCAAAATATGGTGAAATCTCACCTGAAAGGCATGGCTGCTGCCCGACAGCCCAGGCTGTGGGGGAACAGTGGGCATAATAGGAAGTAAGGCAGAGGAAGCAGCAGTGTGAGGATGAGGATGTACTGCGGGAAAAACAATCTATTTAATTTCAGAGCAAATGCAGGGAATCTACCAAGAAACTGTTAAACATACTGTACACCATCATAGGAAACCGTGTTCTTTGTAATGTAATGTAATTTGAGCTGTGGGAGGAATGCATATTAAAAATATAAGAGAAGCTTACCGTGTGCTGAAGCTGGAGCAGCAGTGGAGATCTGCACTGGAGATGGAGCCGCAGGCTGATCCTTCGCTCTGCTGCCACTAGTGTCCTAGAGGCCAACGCAATAGTGGCAGAAAGTCATTATGCACAGTCCTTTTTTTGCAATATTTAGACATTATGTTGGTTGAGGTTCAATTCTGATTAGACAGTTTAAGAACATTGATTTCTCCTTTTCTGAACAATTCCTGAAGTGATGCAGATGGCGGCCTCAGGTATTCTTTTTCCACGCTGAATCAATGACTAAACATTGTAATATACTTTTATCTATGAGCTTTTGCGAACACGGAAGCCTTCATGTTTCCCCTCATGTTTTTTTTAGACACATAGGTATGGGTTTCTATTTCAGGTGTTATTCTATATTTTTCTTATCGTCAACAAATACCATTAAAAAACCGAAATCAAAAAATGTGCTAGTATTTTCTGACTTCCCAACCCTGTCTTCTCTTACTGAAGGCCTACATTTTCACACCAATTTATAGTTTATTTTTCAAAAATGGTGTCGTTTTCAGCCGATTTGATAAATGTATGTACATAGTACGGCTGTGCATAATTCCAATACAGTGAGGCACTGGCTGGCTAAGCATTCATTTGCACACACTGTGTCGGGCATCACTCGTCAGACAGGCAAAAACGCATGTCTTTCCGCTTGATTTGAATGCCTGCGGCAAAAAGTTGAGTCCAATCCAACTTTTGGAGAAAAGCAACCCGACATCAACCTGCTGTGGACAATAATGTAACGTTAACCGGCTATCAGACTCGTCAGTCGCGGCGCGCGAGTTACGTAACACTACTGTTTAAAAAATTTTTAAACACTATGAAGGTAAAAAAAAAAGTTTGTTTGTTTGACTTGTGTTTGTACATTCCATTTGTTAAATCCAACTTAATATGTTTGTATGTTAACAATTTGTCATGTAATGAAACCCAAGCACTGAACCGCCCAGGATTTTGTGTAACAAAAGGTGACTGTGTCCTGCAACAACAAAGCAGTCGCTTCGTCGCCTTTTATTTTCTCTCTTTTTCGTGAAATAAAGCTGCCTTCAAATGCGGTGGGAAATGTGGGTTTCCCCGCCGCCGCCACCAAAGCTTTGAATATTCTCTGTTAAAAAGCACAGAAGCTTCAAAGTTCAAAAAATGGTATTCGTGGTTCAATGGTACAGCCCTGGCTTTGATACACATACACAATACTTGTTATAGGTTACATTCAATGATGGTCTTGGCCTTTTTATGGAATTTGTTGACAATAGGAAATATATAGAATATTGCCATACTTATTCTTTAACTTCCAAAGAAAAACCTCCCTTTTGAAATTCTGCAGACCCACCTCGAGCTCAGAATCACTGGATTCAGGCTGGCTGGCGCCTCCTGTCAGGAAGGGCAACATGGGCTGGCCCATCTTCGCCATGCGAGAGATCAACTTGGCTTTAGTGGCGTCTGGATTCTGAAGTTTGAAAAAGAAAGCTTCCATCAACACAGCAGCAAAATAACTGAATACAATTAATTTCAGGATTGGCTTACACTATTTGTCCCTCCAGTTAACAGTCATCTCGGTAAGACAGCCTTTAGATATTTTGCCCCATTTCTCTGGAATAATGTACAGAGTAATCTAAAATTGGATATACTAATACCAATGGGTTGATTCAAAATTTTGAATAGAGCTCTCATTCATTTTAACTGTGACTGTTTTACATAGTACAGTCATACGTCTTTGTATTTGCATCACTGTTATTTTAAAATGCACTTTTTATAAATGGGTGTTCTTTAATGCGTTTTAAATTTGTATTAATTCTTAAAAGGTGCTCTAAGCCAGTGGTTCCCAACCTTTTTTCCTTGGCGCCCCCCCTACTTATATCTAAGAAACGCTGAGCCCCCCCCTCCGAAACCGAAGTTGAGGTAACTTTCCCTTACTTTCTTTTTTGATACAGAGGAGTTATCGGCACTTATACGTTTCTCCGCCATGTTTCATTCATAAAATAGTGATGCCGTAGCGGCAAGAAAAACGAGGATGATAGCAGCTAGCAGCTGACCTGATGACAAAAGGGTCCCAGGTTAAGAGGTCCCGGAGGATTGGCCTACTAAGTAGCCTGCCTACAAGTTTAAGCGAGAACAAAAATACATAGTTTTTATACAGACTTTTGTATACATTATATATTCTAGTGTATTATCATAATTTGTTTAACGTGGAAATATTTTTTTTTTTTTTTACCTCAACCTCAAACCAGATAAAGACTTGCGCCCCCCCTGTGATCTTTGCTGCCCCCCTTAGGGGTCCCCGGTTGGGAACCACTGCTCTAAGCGATGTTGGGTGACGTTACTTCTTGTTGACGTTCAAAGTATTTTCAAACAAGAGTAGCTCGCCCCTCCCTCCTCCTCATCCCGTCCCCTCTCCCTCCCTTCCGTGCTTCCACACACTAACCCCCCCAACCCCCACCCCCAACTCCTTCTTGTCAGTTATTGGCTGGAACACTGTTTGTGTAGGTTTCGCGGTGGTTTGTTTTTGTTGCCGTTTGTGGAGCCTGGGCTGTCTACTCTCGCGAAGAGTGAGGAGATGTTTGCGGTATGTGACAAAAAATGTTGTAGCCTAAAAAACGCGTGACATCGCTTAGAGCACCTTTAACTTATTTGAATGAAATCATTTTATAATTTTTTTTCCTCAATTACGCCTGCATACTGCTGTCTTGATATTTAAATATTTCTTATTTGTACTTGTAAATGAGATCTTGATCTCAATGTGATTTCCTGATTAAATAAAGTGTATATAATATCAAAGTACGTAGTTAATAAGAAGAAAAAAAGAGCAGTGAGCATGCTTACTGCCAACTGTTCACTGAGTGAGTTTGACTTTGCACGAAGTGGTGGCTCCCTGCAAAAAAACAAACAAAAAGAAGGTCACAGACAAACCATCTTACGAGACACACGAGTTAAGGATAACGCTGTTGACTTTTTCCTGAGGCCTAAATCTCACCCTGGTCTGCCTGGACTGGAGGCGGCCAGCTGTACTGGAGGATCTGAGGCCAGATTCTCCACACTGGGGGCTGGGGAGGGAATAGGGGAGGGAGCAGCAGAGCCTCTGGAGCTGGTACTGGCACTAACAGACCCATTGTCCTTGGAAAACTTCACCTTTAGCAAAAGAAAGCAAAAGAAAAATTAGTTCACACTTCATCAACACTACTGTTAAGGAAAAACTCAGGAGCAGCACAACTCATTTCACATACGTGAAGAAGATTTAGGAGAACTTGATGAATTACACAGTAGCATTTCATGAATTGAGGAGAGAATTTAGGCAGGCGGTACAGTTTAACGGCGATACTCTCTGAAGTTCCTATCTGAAGTTAGTATTTAAACTCATGCTGGAGGCGTTACGTTTAGCTGAACCTTTAAGGTCAACAAAGATATTTCGGGGACCCAAATATCTCAAGACAGACTAAATGTGTTATGTGTTTACTTGCTCTATGGCAGGGGTCTTCAATGTTTTTTAAGGCAATGACCCCTTAACTGAAAGAGAGATGGATCAGGGACCCCCCACTACATATCGTATAAAATTGAGTTGCATATTAAACTGGGCCTACAATAGCATGTGGGCAGCCTAAAGCCTTTATACATACCTTTAAGAGCATAGAATACTAAGCTATTAAATAATTGTTGGCATGATTTTATAAATCATGTATTAATGTTAAACATAAATGTGGCAGAGTGAATCCTACGTATCTGTGGATGACTACCTTAGTGACTACCTTACCTGGCCAGTTAACCTATCATTAGTCTTGCTTTGCCAGACCATCCATATGCTGCGGAGCGGAGGAGGGTCTGGCTAGTCCACACAAAAACGTGCTCTGGTTTATTGGCATTTCTTTTAACCAATCACAATCGTCATGGGCGGCGCTAAGCTCCGCACGGAGCCGCTGTAAAATAGTCGTGCGAGAGAAAACTCAGATTGGACAGCTGGTCTAGCTAGCAGTCTCGAATTTACCCTGCAGAGATCTGAGGAGCAGTTAACCATAGTCCTCATAAATCAACCGGAGTTTAAAATTACAACACAAAAAAAGTGGAAGGTAACTGACATCGGCGAAAAGACATGCATCCGGCGGAATTTCCCGTGGCACCGGAACAATCCCGGAAGTGGAACGTCAAGGATATAGACTAGCCTATCATTAATGTTTTACAAATAGGTGTATTTATATTTGCTAATAATATGCTGGATTCATGTTAAGACATTTTCATTTTTTTAAAAACTTTCAAAAGATTAACAATACTTTGGTGGGCCCCCTGCAGTGACTCTGAGAACCCCCCCTAGGGGTCCCGGACCCCCTGTTGAAGATCTCTGCTCTACGGCCTTGGCAGGATGAGGCAGCACTGTCTTAACATACAGCTGCTACGTCTCCCGTCCTCCATGGAGACACAGAGGCGAAGTACTGCTCTGCCTGGAAAGTTTATGGAGGTTATGTTTGCCCCTGACCTGAATGAGACCTGAGGTACCACTGTCTCAACTTAACCCTTGTGTTGTCTTTGGGTCAAATTTGACCCGTTGTTGTCTATACATACAGAAATATGGGTTTCTTTTTAACTACCTAATTTTGATTACCCAAAAATAACATGGATGATTCCATACAACGTGCTTCACAAGTACAACAAAACTCTATACTTTCATTGAATTTTGTGTGTTTTGTTCAATTTTTTAGCATTTGACAAAAAAACATAATACATAATTTCGGCTTTTTAACTCAATGTATAATTTCCTATAAATTAGGTTTATTGACCATGAATTCCAAAAATAAGTGTAAAGCTAGTAATGAGTTGGTGTTAGTGGTGTTTATACATGGTAGTGAAAAGAAGCATTAAATGTCAAAGTGCCAAAAACATTGAAAAAAACAAAAACATTAGAAAAAGGGATTTTCAGTTTTGACCCGAAAGGACAATGCACGGTCGAATGGAAGACAACACAAGGGTTGAATAGCATGAGTTCGTAAGCTGGAAACTCCACCACAATTACAAGCAACTAGGAGTAAAGGGGTGATATCAGAAGTTGGAGTTACTTAACCACAGACATAACTTAAAGTGCTCATATTATGCTCATTTTCAGGTTCATAATTGTATTTAGAGGTTGTACCAGAATAGGTTTAATTTTCAAAAAACACCATATTTTTGTTGAACTGCACATTGCTGCAGCTCCTCTTTTCACCCTGTGTGTTGAGCTCTCTGTTTTAGCTACAGAGTGAGGCATCTCACTTCTGTTCATCCATCTTTGTTGGGAGTCGCACATGCGCAGAAGCTAGGTAAACACTGCTAGCTAGTCAGTTGCAGAGTATGAGGGAGTGCCATGCTAGCAGCTAGGCGAGCATTATAACGTGTGTTACAAAATGAAGCACATTTGTCACGGAAGTAAAGGCTGGACTACAATAGAGCTGTTTGGAGCAGTTTGTGAACAGTGTTTTCTGTTGGAGATGGTAAGTCCCTCTGGGGTGGACTTTGGGCTTTTTCACTTTTTAAACCTACAACGTGCACAAAAAGATATATAACACAATAAAGGAAAGGGGAAAATCCAAAAAGCATAATATGAGCACTTTAAGTGTTCAATGTGACGTTGGAATGTTTAGTTATTTTAGAAAAGGTCAAATACAAAAGCAGATGGATGCAGAAAATTGTTCAGTGGTTGTTACCCGTCGAAGCTCTGCTTCGAAAATAAGAGTGCTGTTAGCCGGGACACGGTTGGGGACTCCCTTGGATCCGTAAGCCTGGTTGGGTGGGATGACAATGAGACGACGGCCTGCCTTCTTCATCCCAATCATCCCTTCCTCCCAGCCCTGCTCATACAGAGAAGGCAATAATACAGAGTAATAATAATGTAATAAATGTATGTAGTAATATATACCTCATCCTCAAATGCCTTTTTGTCTTTTATGCTGTTTTTTTTTACATTACCATACTTTATTTATTATTTTTGCAGTATCCTCATTCCCACTAAACCAACGTCTCACTAAGTATATATGTATGCAGGCTTTCTATAGGTTTCACCAAGTCAAATTTAAGACAAATTTAAGACTTACAATTCCCCCAATTTCCTCATCGGCATTATAAGACTGGTGTCGATGGCTGCGATATAAGTTGCATGTTGGTCTCATTTGTGGTCGTAATACAGCAAATTATATTTGGACTAGCGACAGAAAGAACGACAACACCACAGAATACTTTTTCTTTTTTTTTTTTTAAACATTCTGAAGCGCTGCAGGAGCATTTCAACAAGCATTAGAGGTAGCATTACATGGATGTAGAAAAATTAAGACCTGTTTAAAATTATTTAAGACATAGAACACAATACTTCAGCGAATTTAAGACTTTTTAAAGATCCTGCGGAAAGTCTGGTATAGGATTTTTATATATATAAAATATATATATATATATAAAATATATATATATATATATATATAAAATATATATATATATATATATATATATATATAAAATATATATATATATATATATATATATATATATATATATAGATATATATATATATATATATATATATATATATATATATATATATATATATATATATATATATATATATATATATAGATAGATATATATATAGTTTTAATTTAATTTATGCAATTCTAATTTAAATATATGTTCTATGTGTGTGTAACATGAAGGGAATACAACTTTATATTACATTGTGCAGTCAGTCCCGTGTTGTAAAATGACAAAAACCTTGTAAAATATCATAATAATAATAAATAATAATATGCTAGTTTATTCCAAAACCATGTTTCCCCATTAGATCAATCATTAGTAGAAGAGCAAATGCAGTAGAGAGTCAATAAGAAAGCAGACATATAGTTCATAGTTTTCTGAACAATTTAAAATGTTGCTGAGCAGAATGATCACCATATTTACATCATCAATTATTTCTCAAAATGTCTTTCTTGCTTGTCCTCTGATAGACCAACATATGATTTCCACACATCAACAATTAAGACATGTTGCAATGTTCAGTATTTCAGCATCACCGAGTCCTAACGAGACACGTGAGATACTGTAGTACCTGACAGATTATGTTTAAATCGGAACATCCAAACATAATCTGGTGGTAAAGTATAAACTTAAAAAATATTTTTATATAGAAACTTCATGCATTATTCGTAAAAAATAACTAATCCAATAAAAAAACAAGGGATCACCAACACACCTGAATAAAGAAGATACAGATAGATTAAAATTAAATATAGCAATTAAAAGGTAGAAGTAGAAAAAGAAATAGTCAATAAGAATATGTTCAAAAAGTACAGTGATTGTAATAAAAGGTGTTTTTTTTTCATGGGGACTGAATTCAAGCTGCTATTCTTTTTTAGTAGAGTATGTTTTGACTCACTTTGATCACTTTTCCAGCTCCAATTTTCAGTCGCAGCAACTTGTCCTTGTTCTGGTTGGAGTCAAACATCTGAAAGGATATTTAAGATTCAGTGAGTTGTGTGCCATCAACGCAGGGTCCAACATAATCCTTTTCCCCCACAGGCCCCCCCGGGCCAGTAGATCAGAGTTTCACTGGCCCCTTGTATAATTTTCCTGGCCCGGAAAAAAAATAGTTATAATGATTTAGCCAAACAACAAACAAAAAGCCTATTCTGCATCTACAAATATGAGTTCAGTCAGTTTAGTTTAGGATTTGCACTATAGTTACAGTGTCAAGGCCATGATACTGCTGCCTTCACCCACTCTTTGTAAACTCCCAATGTCGATGATTGTCATTAATCAATGTTGTGTTGCGGCGGACGCTACTGAAGATCCACAGCATGTGCGGACTGTTTGTGGTGGGTGCCGACCTTCGTTTGTTGATGTTAGCGGCCATTTCTTACGTTACCTGCTAGTGTGCACCAAACTGACTCG